>NW_009646337.1:33747-35129 GCF_000708025.1 Charadrius vociferus | reverse complement strand
TTAGGCAAAACCCCAACCCCGGAGAAAAGTGGGGTGATGGCTTTTGGGCTTGTCCCCATTTAGGGTTGTCCCCACGGAGGTGACGGCCATGGAGGAGGAGGATGCTGCGCCTCTCGTCCCGCTCCCCACAGCCGGCGGCGGGGGGGACAGCGCGGAGAGGAACGGGGACAGCGCGGTGCCGCCGGGTGAGAGGCCGCGGGGCTGTGGGGATAAACTGGGGGGTTGGATGGTGGGTGGGAAGTGGTTTTGGTGGGGACAGGGGTGTGGGGACACGTGGTGGTGGGGGTGTTTTGTCCCTAAGTAGGGTCTTGTGTTGTGTCCCCATCCCCAAACCTTCTCCCACTGTGTCCCCAAACCTTCTGCCACTGTGACAATGTCCATTCTCCCACTGTCTCCCCAAATCTTCTCCCACCACGTCCCCATCCTTCCTCCCACCACGTCCCCATCCTTCCTCCCACCACGTCCCCATCCTTCCTCCCACCACGTCCCCATCCTTCCTCCCACCACGTCCCCATCCTTCCTCCCACCACGTCCCCATCCTTCCTCCCACCACGTCCCCATCCTTCCTCCCACCACGTCCCCATCCTTCCTCCCACCACGTCCCCATCCTTCCTCCCACCACGTCCCCATCCTTCCTCCCACCACGTCCCCATCCTTCCTCCCACCACGTCCCCATCCTTCCTCCCACCACGTCCCCATCCTTCCTCCCACCACGTCCCCATCCTTCCTCCCACCACGTCCCCATCCTTCCTCCCACCACGTCCCCATCCTTCCTCCCACCACGTCCCCATCCTTCCTCCCACCACGTCCCCATCCTTCCTCCCACCACGTCCCCATCCTTCCTCCCACCACGTCCCCATCCTTCCTCCCACCACGTCCCCATCCTTCCTCCCACCACGTCCCCATCCTTCCTCCCACCACGTCCCCATCCTTCCTCCCACCACAGGATTGCGGCCGCCGCTTCAACCGTCCCTCCCTCCTGACCGCCCACCAACGCATCCACACCGGTGAGAAACCCTTCCAGTGTCCCGACTGCGGGAAGAGCTATCACGACTGCGCCACCCTCCGCCAACATCAGAAGGCGCACACGGATGAACGACCTTACCGGTGCGAGGAGTGTGGGAAGGGCTTCAGGCAGAGATCGACGTTGACCATCCATCACCGCGTGCATTCGGGGGAGAGGCCCTACAAGTGTTCCGAGTGCGACAAAAGCTTCAAGAGCCGACCAGAGCTGATGCAGCATTTTCAAAGTCACACCGGCGAGAGGCCCTACAAGTGCTCCGAGTGTCACAAGAGCTTCACGTACAGCTCGGGGCTGGTGCAGCACTGGCGGACCCACACGGGCGAAAGACCCTACGACTGCTCCCAGTGCGGGCGGGGGT
>NW_009646337.1:31330-33635 GCF_000708025.1 Charadrius vociferus | reverse complement strand
CCGATGGATGCGCAGCAGTGAGAAAGATTCCCGCTGCCCCGACCGCAGTGGAGGCTTCAACCATCACTCTGACCTCTTGATCCTGGAGCAGAAACCCTCCATTCGCCTGGGTCACCCCAAAAGCTTCACCTCCAGCACCCAACTCGTGCGGCATCGGCAGATCCATTGTGAGGAGAAGCCATAGGGTTGCGCCAAGTGCCACAAGAGCTTTTGGCACAACTCCGGTCACGTCTTGCATCAGAAATGACACCGGCCGAAGATGGAGACCACCCAACCGGGGACCATCCACCTCCTGGTGGCATCTCAGACCTACCTACATGTGACGGTGGTCCCCGGTGGTGGGCCCGAGGGGAAACCAACCCATCCACCCACATCCACCAGCTATTGGGTTTCTTTCACTACATGTTTTTGTATATATAGAAAGAGGTTTTTTGGGGGTGTTTTTAGAAAAAGCCACCCCCATCCTCTGTTCATTTGCCTTAGCGATGAGGGGAAGCGAAGGGAGAGCCATGAGCTTCACCCAAGAAACAAGAAATCACGGTAAAATGGGATGTTTCTTGATGTCTTGGTACCGTTTCTTGATGTTTTCAACCATGTTTAGGGTTTTTTTTGAGGAAAGGGGCTGGACAGAAAGGAAATTACAGCCAAAATAAATCATTTGAGTGTTTTCATCATGTGAGTGTCTCTGTGGTGGTGACGCAGTGGGGACTGTGTGGGTGGAAGTGTCTTTTTTTGAGGGGAAAACTGAAAAGTTTCCCCAGTTTTGTGGTTGTGGGAGCATTTTCTGCACCTGTAGAGTGGGAGCTGGGGTGGAGACCCTGAAACTGGGATTGGACTCTCCATCCCTCTCCAGTTCCCTGGGACAAGGATGAGGGTTCAAACCAAACCGTGGATGAGATGTATTTGGCGCCGCATCCTTCCAAACCATGAACACCGCGAGCCCACGTGTCCTCCTCACCCTCCACCCATCCACGTTGTCATCCCACCACTCCCATCCTTGCAGCACCAGTGGGAAAACTCAACCCTAGAGATGGCCAAGCCCCAGCCTGCTTGAAAACGAGGTGTTTTGGGTTCAACGAGGCCAAACCAAGGAGGTGAGTGGAGGAGAAGTTTCTTGTAGCTGCGTTCTTGTTTATTTTTGGCAGAACAAAGGGAGGAAGAGAAGGACGTGGAGTTGGGCTGTGCCCATCTGCATCGCTAAGATGTTTCCAGAGCCTCTTCTGAAGCCCTTTGGACAACTCAAGAGTTTATTCATCCAAAGATGAAGCGTAGATGGGCGGGACAGAGGTTGCACCGTGCCATCGAATAACATCACGTGAAGAAAAATGAGCAGTAAATGAGGAAGAACTTGGCCTGGTGGGTCCCAACAGGGTTGTGGGATCATTTTCATCCCTTTTCTTCCTTTCAGAAGAAGAGTCCCATGCGGTATCTTCAAAATCTCGCTCTGTGCCCAAATCCTTCTACCATTTGCTTGTGGGAGAAGCCCGTGGTCCATGTGGTGTTGCTTGATGCCACCAGAAAAATGTATTGACCGATCAGATGTGACTTTTTGGGGTCTAAAGCCCATGAGTCTGCTCTTCCTAATGAAATTCTGCCATTGGTTTGCGTCCCGCAGCAGAGCCCACCTCAGCAAATGGACGTTCCTATCCGCATTCGTCCAGGTCCCTATAGGGAATCAGGATGACGTGGGCACCCCCAGCCATGTGTCTACCCAACGTGGGTCACCAGGTCACTATCCAACGTTGCTCCTCCAATAGGTTATGAAGTTCAAACAGCGGATAAAGCCCTTCCCGCAGTCGGGGCACTCACAGGGCTTCTCTTCCTGGTGAGTCCTTTGGTGTTTAAGCGAAGCAGAACCCATGGTGAAGCTCCAGCCGTACTCGGGACACTTATAGGGCTTCTCCCTTATGTGGATGCGATGGTGGATCGTCATATTGGAGCGTCAGTTGAAGTCAAGATCAGAGGGGTCATCTCCAAGGGGGATCTCATGGTAGGCACCTACTACCGACGTCCAAACCAAGACAATAAGGCCAACAAAATAATATTTGGGTCACTTAAGCAAAGTTCAGGTCAACAGAATCTGGTTCTTATGGGTGATTTTAACAAACTCCATTCGGAGGGATTCTGTGGGAATCTTCCATGGAGGACAGACGAGTTAACGAGCGCTGGGAGAAGACCGCTCCAAACCACTTCATCCCCTTTAAAGGTCAGGGAAGTACGCGGAGCAAGAGACCCCCTTGGCTTAACCGCAACCTTCCGAGTCTGCTCACAACCAAAAGCGAAGCGAACCGAAGATGGAAGAGCG
>NW_009646337.1:29194-31314 GCF_000708025.1 Charadrius vociferus | reverse complement strand
AGACCTACAAGGGCATTGCTAGGGCGGGCAGAGATGCAGGTGGACAAACCAAAGCTCTGCTCGAGTCGAAATTGGGCAGAGATGTCAGAAACCATAAGAAAGGGTCCTTCAAGCAGAAAGAGAAGGAAAATATTGGCCGACTCTCAAAGAGGAGAGGTGAATTAGCCATCAACAATGCTGACGTGGCAGAGGTTCTCAATGCTTTCTTCACCTCCATCTTCACTGGCGCCGCTGTGTCCCAGGTCCTGGGGACAACAATCCAGGTTGACGCAAAGCCGGACCCACCAGCAGCGAAGGAGAAGTTGGAATGAGAATTATTAGAGGAGCTCAACCCCTACAAATTGATGGGCCCTGACGTTCTCCACCCGCGGGTGTTCAGCGAGCTGGCTGACGTCGCTGCAAGGCCACTCTCCGTCATCTTTGAGAAGGTGTGGAGATGGCGGGGAGGTCCCAGAAGACCTGAAGAATCATAGAATGGTTCAGGTTGGAAGCCTTAAAGATCATCTCGTTCCAACCCGTGTCACCCCCATCCACAAGAAGAGCTTCAAGGAGGATCCAGGAAATTATGGGCCCATCGGTATTATTTCAGTCCCTGGAAGAGTCATGGAATGTGTCCTCCTGGGGGTGATCACAAGTCAGATGGAGCACAGGATTGGGAAAAACCAGCACGGCTTCACCAAGGGCAAATCATGCTCAACAACCCCCATCACCTTCAATGACAAAGTAACCGGCTGGGTCGATGGTGGGGCGAGTGGTGGACATTGTCTACCTGGATTTCTTCCTACATCGTTCCCCATAGCCTCCTCCCAGAGAAACTGGTGCGTTACGGTCCAGACCCGTGGTCTGGGCGGTTGTGGTGGGGCAAGTGGTTGACCGGCCGCACCCCGAGGGTGGTGGTCGATGGCTCCTTCTCAAACTGGTGAACTGTCACAACTGGGGGTCCCCCAGGGATCGATACGGGGCCCAACGCTGTCTCCATAAGTGACCTGGGTGATGGGATCAAACGTATCCCGATGAAGTTTGCTGATGACGCCAAGTGGGGACGTGGACAGAGCCATCCTGCAGGAAGACCTGGGTGGGCTGGAAGAGTGGGCTACCAAGAACCTTAGGAAGTTCAAGAAGGACAAGTGTGAAGTCTTAACGTGAAGAAGACACAACCCAGGAGGGCAGCACAGGCTGAACAAGGAGAAGGACAAGGTCAGCGATGTCCCCGCTTGCGGCTCAGCCCCAAAATCCCTTGCTCTCAGCCCAAAAACCACCCGAGACAGCACCCAGCTGTGGGTGGGAAAGAAATGGGAGTGTGATGGACCATCTGGTTGGACCCCAAGGGGCGGAGACGGTCTACAACCGTCCTCCCCCCCGCCACCAGGCCATTGCATAGTGGGGAAACTGAGGCAGGGAGCACAGACCACCCCAAAAAAAGGGCTCCCATAGGACTGGGGATGAACGGAGCAGTGTGGACCCCCTTCCCTGTTACCGGGGGGGGGGCAAAACCCAGGTGGGAGGTGATGCTCCTGCCCACCCCGAGTGCCTGGAGTTTCGGGGGCGGGCTGTGGGGTGCCAGGGGTCCCCTGGCTGTGGGGTGATCCCTGCTCCGGGGTTCTGGGGGTCCACACTGTTGGGGGTGTTGGGGGTCCCCCAGCTTTGGGATTGCCTCTCTCGGGGGTCCCGGGGGTCCCCTCTCTCCAGACTCACCCCACTTCGGGGTTCTGGGGGTGCCCCCTCTCCGGGCTCCTCCCTCTCTGGGGTCCCGGGGGTCTCCCCGCTTCTGGGATCGTCCCGGTCCAGGCTCCCGTGGGATTTGGGGGGCAGTGCAGTGGTGGGGGCAGTTGCGGGGGAGGGGGGCAGGCTGCACTGAGGGGGGCAGGCTGCACTGAGGGGGGGAACCAGCATGTTCCCGTGTCTCCTTGTCCTGGTTTTGGGTGGAATAGAGTTAATTTTCTTCCGAGTAGCTGCTGTGTTTTGGGTTTAGCAGGAGGGAAAAAAAAGAAACTCCCGCAGATAAGGCATATTGTTTTAGTTGTTGCTAAGCGATGTTTATATTAAGTCAAGGACGTTCTCAGCTTCCCCGGAGCAGCCGAAGAGGGAGCAGGGACAGAACAAGGCGGCCCAAAGGGATC
>NW_009646337.1:18185-27784 GCF_000708025.1 Charadrius vociferus | reverse complement strand
TCGGGGGTTGTCCCCACGGAGGTGACGGCCATGGAGGAGGAGGATGCTGCGCCTCTCGTCCCGCTCCCCACAGCCGGCGGCGGGGGGGACAGCGCGGAGAGGAACGGGGACAGCGCGGTGCCGCCGGGTGAGAGGCCGCGGGGCTGTGGGGATAAACTGGGGGGTTGGATGGTGGGTGGGAAGTGGTTTTGGTGGGGACAGGGGTGTGGGGACACGTGGTGGTGGGGGTGTTTTGCTTAATTGTAGGGTCTTGTGTTGTGTCCCCATCCCCAAACCTTCTCCCACTGTGTCCCCAAACCTTCTGCCACTGTGACAATGTCCATTCTCCCACTGTCTCCCCAAATCTTCTCCCACCACGTCCCCATCCTTCCTCCCACCACGTCCCCATCCTTCCTCCCACCACGTCCCCATCCTTCCTCCCACCACGTCCCCATCCTTCCTCCCACCACGTCCCCATCCTTCCTCCCACCACGTCCCCATCCTTCCTCCCACCACGTCCCCATCCTTCCTCCCACCACGTCCCCATCCTTCCTCCCACCACGTCCCCATCCTTCCTCCCACCACGTCCCCATCCTTCCTCCCACCACGTCCCCATCCTTCCTCCCACCACGTCCCCATCCTTCCTCCCACCACGTCCCCATCCTTCCTCCCACCACGTCCCCATCCTTCCTCCCACCACGTCCCCATCCTTCCTCCCACCACGTCCCCATCCTTCCTCCCACCACGTCCCCATCCTTCCTCCCACCACGTCCCCATCCTTCCTCCCACCACGTCCCCATCCTTCCTCCCACCACGTCCCCATCCTTCCTCCCACCACGTCCCCATCCTTCCTCCCACCACGTCCCCATCCTTCCTCCCACCACGTCCCCATCCTTCCTCCCACCACGTCCCCATCCTTCCTCCCACCACGTCCCCATCCTTCCTCCCACCACGTCCCCATCCTTCCTCCCACCACGTCCCCATCCTTCCTCCCACCACGTCCCCATCCTTCCTCCCACCACGTCCCCATCCTTCCTCCCACCACGTCCCCATCCTTCCTCCCACCACGTCCCCATCCTTCCTCCCACCACGTCCCCATCCTTCCTCCCACCACGTCCCCATCCTTCCTCCCACCACGTCCCCATCCTTCCTCCCACCACGTCCCCATCCTTCCTCCCACCACGTCCCCATCCTTCCTCCCACCACGTCCCCATCCTTCCTCCCACCACGTCCCCATCCTTCCTCCCACCACGTCCCCATCCTTCCTCCCACCACGTCCCCATCCTTCCTCCCACCACGTCCCCATCCTTCCTCCCACCACGTCCCCATCCTTCCTCCCACCACGTCCCCATCCTTCCTCCCACCACGTCCCCATCCTTCCTCCCACCACGTCCCCATCCTTCCTCCCACCACGTCCCCATCCTTCCTCCCACCACGTCCCCATCCTTCCTCCCACCACGTCCCCATCCTTCCTCCCACCACGTCCCCATCCTTCCTCCCACCACGTCCCCATCCTTCCTCCCACCACGTCCCCATCCTTCCTCCCACCACGTCCCCATCCTTCCTCCCACCACGTCCCCATCCTTCCTCCCACCACGTCCCCATCCTTCCTCCCACCACGTCCCCATCCTTCCTCCCACCACGTCCCCATCCTTCCTCCCACCACGTCCCCATCCTTCCTCCCACCACGTCCCCATCCTTCCTCCCACCACGTCCCCATCCTTCCTCCCACCACGTCCCCATCCTTCCTCCCACCACGTCCCCATCCTTCCTCCCACCACGTCCCCATCCTTCCTCCCACCACGTCCCCATCCTTCCTCCCACCACGTCCCCATCCTTCCTCCCACCACGTCCCCATCCTTCCTCCCACCACGTCCCCATCCTTCCTCCCACCACGTCCCCATCCTTCCTCCCACCACGTCCCCATCCTTCCTCCCACCACGTCCCCATCCTTCCTCCCACCACGTCCCCATCCTTCCTCCCACCACGTCCCCATCCTTCCTCCCACCACGTCCCCATCCTTCCTCCCACCACGTCCCCATCCTTCCTCCCACCACGTCCCCATCCTTCCTCCCACCACGTCCCCATCCTTCCTCCCACCACGTCCCCATCCTTCCTCCCACCACGTCCCCATCCTTCCTCCCACCACGTCCCCATCCTTCCTCCCACCACGTCCCCATCCTTCCTCCCACCACGTCCCCATCCTTCCTCCCACCACGTCCCCATCCTTCCTCCCACCACGTCCCCATCCTTCCTCCCACCACGTCCCCATCCTTCCTCCCACCACGTCCCCATCCTTCCTCCCACCACGTCCCCATCCTTCCTCCCACCACGTCCCCATCCTTCCTCCCACCACGTCCCCATCCTTCCTCCCACCACGTCCCCATCCTTCCTCCCACCACGTCCCCATCCTTCCTCCCACCACGTCCCCATCCTTCCTCCCACCACGTCCCCATCCTTCCTCCCACCACGTCCCCATCCTTCCTCCCACCACGTCCCCATCCTTCCTCCCACCACGTCCCCATCCTTCCTCCCACCACGTCCCCATCCTTCCTCCCACCACGTCCCCATCCTTCCTCCCACCACGTCCCCATCCTTCCTCCCACCACGTCCCCATCCTTCCTCCCACCACGTCCCCATCCTTCCTCCCACCACGTCCCCATCCTTCCTCCCACCACGTCCCCATCCTTCCTCCCACCACGTCCCCATCCTTCCTCCCACCACGTCCCCATCCTTCCTCCCACCACGTCCCCATCCTTCCTCCCACCACGTCCCCATCCTTCCTCCCACCACGTCCCCATCCTTCCTCCCACCACGTCCCCATCCTTCCTCCCACCACGTCCCCATCCTTCCTCCCACCACGTCCCCATCCTTCCTCCCACCACGTCCCCATCCTTCCTCCCACCACGTCCCCATCCTTCCTCCCACCACGTCCCCATCCTTCCTCCCACCACGTCCCCATCCTTCCTCCCACCACGTCCCCATCCTTCCTCCCACCACGTCCCCATCCTTCCTCCCACCACGTCCCCATCCTTCCTCCCACCACGTCCCCATCCTTCCTCCCACCACGTCCCCATCCTTCCTCCCACCACGTCCCCATCCTTCCTCCCACCACGTCCCCATCCTTCCTCCCACCACGTCCCCATCCTTCCTCCCACCACGTCCCCATCCTTCCTCCCACCACGTCCCCATCCTTCCTCCCACCACGTCCCCATCCTTCCTCCCACCACGTCCCCATCCTTCCTCCCACCACGTCCCCATCCTTCCTCCCACCACGTCCCCATCCTTCCTCCCACCACGTCCCCATCCTTCCTCCCACCACGTCCCCATCCTTCCTCCCACCACGTCCCCATCCTTCCTCCCACCACGTCCCCATCCTTCCTCCCACCACGTCCCCATCCTTCCTCCCACCACGTCCCCATCCTTCCTCCCACCACGTCCCCATCCTTCCTCCCACCACGTCCCCATCCTTCCTCCCACCACGTCCCCATCCTTCCTCCCACCACGTCCCCATCCTTCCTCCCACCACGTCCCCATCCTTCCTCCCACCACGTCCCCATCCTTCCTCCCACCACGTCCCCATCCTTCCTCCCACCACGTCCCCATCCTTCCTCCCACCACGTCCCCATCCTTCCTCCCACCACGTCCCCATCCTTCCTCCCACCACGTCCCCATCCTTCCTCCCACCACGTCCCCATCCTTCCTCCCACCACGTCCCCATCCTTCCTCCCACCACGTCCCCATCCTTCCTCCCACCACGTCCCCATCCTTCCTCCCACCACGTCCCCATCCTTCCTCCCACCACGTCCCCATCCTTCCTCCCACCACGTCCCCATCCTTCCTCCCACCACGTCCCCATCCTTCCTCCCACCACGTCCCCATCCTTCCTCCCACCACGTCCCCATCCTTCCTCCCACCACGTCCCCATCCTTCCTCCCACCACGTCCCCATCCTTCCTCCCACCACGTCCCCATCCTTCCTCCCACCACGTCCCCATCCTTCCTCCCACCACGTCCCCATCCTTCCTCCCACCACGTCCCCATCCTTCCTCCCACCACGTCCCCATCCTTCCTCCCACCACGTCCCCATCCTTCCTCCCACCACGTCCCCATCCTTCCTCCCACCACGTCCCCATCCTTCCTCCCACCACGTCCCCATCCTTCCTCCCACCACGTCCCCATCCTTCCTCCCACCACGTCCCCATCCTTCCTCCCACCACGTCCCCATCCTTCCTCCCACCACGTCCCCATCCTTCCTCCCACCACGTCCCCATCCTTCCTCCCACCACGTCCCCATCCTTCCTCCCACCACGTCCCCATCCTTCCTCCCACCACGTCCCCATCCTTCCTCCCACCACGTCCCCATCCTTCCTCCCACCACGTCCCCATCCTTCCTCCCACCACGTCCCCATCCTTCCTCCCACCACGTCCCCATCCTTCCTCCCACCACGTCCCCATCCTTCCTCCCACCACGTCCCCATCCTTCCTCCCACCACGTCCCCATCCTTCCTCCCACCACGTCCCCATCCTTCCTCCCACCACGTCCCCATCCTTCCTCCCACCACGTCCCCATCCTTCCTCCCACCACGTCCCCATCCTTCCTCCCACCACGTCCCCATCCTTCCTCCCACCACGTCCCCATCCTTCCTCCCACCACGTCCCCATCCTTCCTCCCACCACGTCCCCATCCTTCCTCCCACCACGTCCCCATCCTTCCTCCCACCACGTCCCCATCCTTCCTCCCACCACGTCCCCATCCTTCCTCCCACCACGTCCCCATCCTTCCTCCCACCACGTCCCCATCCTTCCTCCCACCACGTCCCCATCCTTCCTCCCACCACGTCCCCATCCTTCCTCCCACCACGTCCCCATCCTTCCTCCCACCACGTCCCCATCCTTCCTCCCACCACGTCCCCATCCTTCCTCCCACCACGTCCCCATCCTTCCTCCCACCACGTCCCCATCCTTCCTCCCACCACGTCCCCATCCTTCCTCCCACCACGTCCCCATCCTTCCTCCCACCACGTCCCCATCCTTCCTCCCACCACGTCCCCATCCTTCCTCCCACCACGTCCCCATCCTTCCTCCCACCACGTCCCCATCCTTCCTCCCACCACGTCCCCATCCTTCCTCCCACCACGTCCCCATCCTTCCTCCCACCACGTCCCCATCCTTCCTCCCACCACGTCCCCATCCTTCCTCCCACCACGTCCCCATCCTTCCTCCCACCACGTCCCCATCCTTCCTCCCACCACGTCCCCATCCTTCCTCCCACCACGTCCCCATCCTTCCTCCCACCACGTCCCCATCCTTCCTCCCACCACGTCCCCATCCTTCCTCCCACCACGTCCCCATCCTTCCTCCCACCACGTCCCCATCCTTCCTCCCACCACGTCCCCATCCTTCCTCCCACCACGTCCCCATCCTTCCTCCCACCACGTCCCCATCCTTCCTCCCACCACGTCCCCATCCTTCCTCCCACCACGTCCCCATCCTTCCTCCCACCACGTCCCCATCCTTCCTCCCACCACGTCCCCATCCTTCCTCCCACCACGTCCCCATCCTTCCTCCCACCACGTCCCCATCCTTCCTCCCACCACGTCCCCATCCTTCCTCCCACCACGTCCCCATCCTTCCTCCCACCACGTCCCCATCCTTCCTCCCACCACGTCCCCATCCTTCCTCCCACCACGTCCCCATCCTTCCTCCCACCACGTCCCCATCCTTCCTCCCACCACGTCCCCATCCTTCCTCCCACCACGTCCCCATCCTTCCTCCCACCACGTCCCCATCCTTCCTCCCACCACGTCCCCATCCTTCCTCCCACCACGTCCCCATCCTTCCTCCCACCACGTCCCCATCCTTCCTCCCACCACGTCCCCATCCTTCCTCCCACCACGTCCCCATCCTTCCTCCCACCACGTCCCCATCCTTCCTCCCACCACGTCCCCATCCTTCCTCCCACCACGTCCCCATCCTTCCTCCCACCACGTCCCCATCCTTCCTCCCACCACGTCCCCATCCTTCCTCCCACCACGTCCCCATCCTTCCTCCCACCACGTCCCCATCCTTCCTCCCACCACGTCCCCATCCTTCCTCCCACCACGTCCCCATCCTTCCTCCCACCACGTCCCCATCCTTCCTCCCACCACGTCCCCATCCTTCCTCCCACCACGTCCCCATCCTTCCTCCCACCACGTCCCCATCCTTCCTCCCACCACGTCCCCATCCTTCCTCCCACCACGTCCCCATCCTTCCTCCCACCACGTCCCCATCCTTCCTCCCACCACGTCCCCATCCTTCCTCCCACCACGTCCCCATCCTTCCTCCCACCACGTCCCCATCCTTCCTCCCACCACGTCCCCATCCTTCCTCCCACCACGTCCCCATCCTTCCTCCCACCACGTCCCCATCCTTCCTCCCACCACGTCCCCATCCTTCCTCCCACCACGTCCCCATCCTTCCTCCCACCACGTCCCCATCCTTCCTCCCACCACGTCCCCATCCTTCCTCCCACCACGTCCCCATCCTTCCTCCCACCACGTCCCCATCCTTCCTCCCACCACGTCCCCATCCTTCCTCCCACCACGTCCCCATCCTTCCTCCCACCACGTCCCCATCCTTCCTCCCACCACGTCCCCATCCTTCCTCCCACCACGTCCCCATCCTTCCTCCCACCACGTCCCCATCCTTCCTCCCACCACGTCCCCATCCTTCCTCCCACCACGTCCCCATCCTTCCTCCCACCACGTCCCCATCCTTCCTCCCACCACGTCCCCATCCTTCCTCCCACCACGTCCCCATCCTTCCTCCCACCACGTCCCCATCCTTCCTCCCACCACGTCCCCATCCTTCCTCCCACCACGTCCCCATCCTTCCTCCCACCACGTCCCCATCCTTCCTCCCACCACGTCCCCATCCTTCCTCCCACCACGTCCCCATCCTTCCTCCCACCACGTCCCCATCCTTCCTCCCACCACGTCCCCATCCTTCCTCCCACCACGTCCCCATCCTTCCTCCCACCACGTCCCCATCCTTCCTCCCACCACGTCCCCATCCTTCCTCCCACCACGTCCCCATCCTTCCTCCCACCACGTCCCCATCCTTCCTCCCACCACGTCCCCATCCTTCCTCCCACCACGTCCCCATCCTTCCTCCCACCACGTCCCCATCCTTCCTCCCACCACGTCCCCATCCTTCCTCCCACCACGTCCCCATCCTTCCTCCCACCACGTCCCCATCCTTCCTCCCACCACGTCCCCATCCTTCCTCCCACCACGTCCCCATCCTTCCTCCCACCACGTCCCCATCCTTCCTCCCACCACGTCCCCATCCTTCCTCCCACCACGTCCCCATCCTTCCTCCCACCACGTCCCCATCCTTCCTCCCACCACGTCCCCATCCTTCCTCCCACCACGTCCCCATCCTTCCTCCCACCACGTCCCCATCCTTCCTCCCACCACGTCCCCATCCTTCCTCCCACCACGTCCCCATCCTTCCTCCCACCACGTCCCCATCCTTCCTCCCACCACGTCCCCATCCTTCCTCCCACCACGTCCCCATCCTTCCTCCCACCACGTCCCCATCCTTCCTCCCACCACGTCCCCATCCTTCCTCCCACCACGTCCCCATCCTTCCTCCCACCACGTCCCCATCCTTCCTCCCACCACGTCCCCATCCTTCCTCCCACCACGTCCCCATCCTTCCTCCCACCACGTCCCCATCCTTCCTCCCACCACGTCCCCATCCTTCCTCCCACCACGTCCCCATCCTTCCTCCCACCACGTCCCCATCCTTCCTCCCACCACGTCCCCATCCTTCCTCCCACCACGTCCCCATCCTTCCTCCCACCACGTCCCCATCCTTCCTCCCACCACGTCCCCATCCTTCCTCCCACCACGTCCCCATCCTTCCTCCCACCACGTCCCCATCCTTCCTCCCACCACGTCCCCATCCTTCCTCCCACCACGTCCCCATCCTTCCTCCCACCACGTCCCCATCCTTCCTCCCACCACGTCCCCATCCTTCCTCCCACCACGTCCCCATCCTTCCTCCCACCACGTCCCCATCCTTCCTCCCACCACGTCCCCATCCTTCCTCCCACCACGTCCCCATCCTTCCTCCCACCACGTCCCCATCCTTCCTCCCACCACGTCCCCATCCTTCCTCCCACCACGTCCCCATCCTTCCTCCCACCACGTCCCCATCCTTCCTCCCACCACGTCCCCATCCTTCCTCCCACCACGTCCCCATCCTTCCTCCCACCACGTCCCCATCCTTCCTCCCACCACGTCCCCATCCTTCCTCCCACCACGTCCCCATCCTTCCTCCCACCACGTCCCCATCCTTCCTCCCACCACGTCCCCATCCTTCCTCCCACCACGTCCCCATCCTTCCTCCCACCACGTCCCCATCCTTCCTCCCACCACGTCCCCATCCTTCCTCCCACCACGTCCCCATCCTTCCTCCCACCACGTCCCCATCCTTCCTCCCACCACGTCCCCATCCTTCCTCCCACCACGTCCCCATCCTTCCTCCCACCACGTCCCCATCCTTCCTCCCACCACGTCCCCATCCTTCCTCCCACCACGTCCCCATCCTTCCTCCCACCACGTCCCCATCCTTCCTCCCACCACGTCCCCATCCTTCCTCCCACCACGTCCCCATCCTTCCTCCCACCACGTCCCCATCCTTCCTCCCACCACGTCCCCATCCTTCCTCCCACCACGTCCCCATCCTTCCTCCCACCACGTCCCCATCCTTCCTCCCACCACGTCCCCATCCTTCCTCCCACCACGTCCCCATCCTTCCTCCCACCACGTCCCCATCCTTCCTCCCACCACGTCCCCATCCTTCCTCCCACCACGTCCCCATCCTTCCTCCCACCACGTCCCCATCCTTCCTCCCACCACGTCCCCATCCTTCCTCCCACCACGTCCCCATCCTTCCTCCCACCACGTCCCCATCCTTCCTCCCACCACCCAAGGTCCCCGAGGGCCTCAAGAGCTTCACCAACAGCTCGGGTGTGGTGAGGCATTGGCGTACCCACACCGGCGAGAAGCCCTACAAGTGCACCGAGTGTCACAAGAGCTTCACGAGCAACCTGGGACTGGTGGGGCACAGGCGGGTCCACAGCACCGAGAGGCCCTACGAGTGCTCCCAGTGCCAGAAGAGATTCAAGAGCAACCCGGAGCTGGTACGGCACTGGCGGACCCACACCAGCGTGTAACCCCCCTAGGGTTGCTCCCAATGCGGGCAAGAACTCCACAAGTGGGGTGGCATCAACGGAGAAATGCCGTCAAGCAGAACCATCTCCACCCAACCCATGGGAAGAGCATTTCCAGTCGTGCCGTGCTCACCAACTACTGGTGCACTCACACCGGTAAGAGATTCCCGCTGCCCCGACTGCGGTGCAACACCTCCCAAATGGCGCAACATTGGCGGACCCACATGGGCGAAAGGCCCTACGAGTGCCCCGAGTGTCACAAGAGCTTCACGAAAAGCTCCGGACTGGTGCGCCATTGGCAGACCCACACCGGCGAACGACCCTACGACTGCTCCCAATGCGGGCGGCGTTTTGCCGATAGCTCCCAACTGGCGCGGCACCAACGGACACACGTC
>NW_009646337.1:10886-16400 GCF_000708025.1 Charadrius vociferus | reverse complement strand
CCCCCCCCCCCACTGTTTTGGGGTGCGGATGTCGGGGGGCAGCTCTACAGGTTTTCACCTTGCACCCCATTTTCTCCCACCCCAGGTTTGACGTGATTCCCCCCACCTTTCCTCCCACCCCCACACAAATGGAGCCGGGAAGGGACCCACCGGCCCCCCAAAACCGGCACATGGAGGAGAGGGGTGACCCCCACACTACCCGCGCCCCCCCAGATCTGTCCCCTCCACCGTCACCCCACTGCGAAGGCACAGGCGGACCCCCACATCCAGCCCCGCCAAGAGAAGCCGATCCGGAGCGTTTGGGGGTACCAACATCCCCCCACCCCGGACGCCCCTATGGATGCTACGAGTGCGGGAAAGCTTTCGGCAGCAGCTCCGCTTTACTGACCCATCGGCGGATCCATACGGGGGAAAAAAACCCTATACGTGCCCCGAATGCGGGAAGGATTTCACCCGCGGTTCGACGCTGGTGAATCATCGTCGAATCCACACGGGGGAAAAACGATACGTTTGCGAAGACTGCGGGAAACGGTTTGGCAACTGTTCAACCTATATCCGCCATCGGAAAAGCCATACGGGTGAGGGACCCTATAGATATGCCGACTGCGGGGCGAGTTTTAGCGGTAGCTCTTCTCTCGTTCCACATATAGGCGACGTGCCTTACGTCTGTCGCGACTGCGGGGTAGATTTTATCTGGAGTTCGGCTTTAATCCGTCATCGGCGGATCCATACGGGTGAGAAACCCTATAAGTGTCCGGATTGCGGGAAGAGTTTTAGCGATAATTGGGTGTTATCCCGACACCGACGGATCCATACGGGCGAGAAATTCTATAAGTGCCCTCAGTGCGGGAAGAGCTTCAGCGACAGCTTCTCGCTGATGCGTCACCACCGCGTCCACACCGGGGAGAGACCCTACCAGTGTCCCCAGTGCGGGAAGAGCTTCGTGGACAGCTCGACCCTCGTCGATCACCAACGCATCCATACGGGCGAGCGACCCTATAGCTGCCCCGACTGCGGGAAGCGATTCAACCGCAGCTCCAACCTGGTGACCCACCGACGCGTCCATACGGGGGAGCGACCCTACACCTGCCCCGGCTGCGGGAAGAGCTTCAGTCGCAGCTACAGTTTGGTGACCCACCAACGCATCCATACGGGCGAGCGACCCTATAGCTGCGCTCAGTGTGGGAAGGGGTTTTACCAGAGCTCCCTTCTGGCCCGTCATCACCGCACCCACGGCCGGGAGCCGCGAAAATGAAGGGGGAAGGTCAAGGTCGCCCCATTTTCCATGCGTGGTGCCACCGGTGGTGCCTTCTCCACCTCCTCAGGGAGCGTGAAACACCGTCGGCTCAGGAACCGCTTCCTTTCCCCGCCGATATTTTCATATTTTTTATTTTTCAAGCATCTTCCGGTTTGGTTTTACCAAAAGAAGTCTTCATCGTGGTGACACCCTCCTCGAGGGACAAAGGGGACGTGGGAGGATGGAACCTCCGCTATTATTTTTTGGGGGGGGAAACCATCCCCGCGGGGCATTTTAGCGTCACTCCGCGAGGGGATTTTTCACCCTGCGCTGAAGGAAATGGGGCCACGAGGTGGGATTGATGCATTTTGAGCTGAAAACCCCTCTTTCTCCTCTTCAATGCTGGTTTAGGGAGATTTAGACCCAAATATCGGTCTCTGCTCTTCCCGTCATGGCATCGGTGTCCAACCATGGTGGCTGGAAAATTAGGGGTGAGTGAATAACCTGCGGTTTAATACCGCTTTGGGGTTATTTTCTATTAATAAAATAATAATGTTATATAAAGGGGAGATGGGTCGACCCATCTCACCTTTAGGGTGCAGAGTGATGGAGAAATCTCTGCTGCCCCCCAAAATCCCCCCTTCCTGGGGTGCAGCGACCTTCCCCACCCCAGGTGGGTGCTGAAGTAGAGGGGTTCCCCACCATCTTTTATTTATTTTTTTTTCCCCAGAAATGCCTTTTTTTAGGCAAAACCCCAACCCCGGAGAAAAGTGGGGTGATGGCTTTTGGGCTTGTCCCCATTTAGGGTTGTCCCCACGGAGGTGACGGCCATGGAGGAGGATGTTGCTGCGTCTCTCGTCCCCGCTCCCCACAACCTGTGTCGGCTTCAACCGTCGTTCCAACCTCCTGCTTCACCCACGCTCCCACCCGGAGCAGAAACCCTCCATTCGCCTGGGTCACCCCAAAAGCTTCACCTCCAGCACCCAACTCGTGCGGCATCGGCAGATCCATCACGAGGAGAAGAAGCCTTAAGGTTGTGCCGAGTGCTGCAAGAGCTTTCAGCGTAGCTCCGGTCATGTCTCGCATCGCAAGAGACATCGGCCAAAGATGGAGACCACCCAATTGGGGACCGTCCCCCTCCTGGTGGCATCTCAGACCTACCTACATGTGATGGTGGTCCCCGGTGGTGGCACCGAGGAGAACCCATCTCATCCACCAGCTCTTATTTTTCTTTCCTGATACAATTTTATATATAAAGGGTTTTTTGGGGGAGAGTGATTTGCCTTAGACTCCAGATGAGGGGATGGGAGGGAAGGGAGACCCATGAGCTTCACCCAAGAAACAAGAAATCACGGTAAACCGGGATGTTTCTCGATGTCTCGGTACCGTTTCTTGATGTTTTCAACCGTGTTTAGGGTTGGTTTTTTTTTGAGGAAAGGGGCTGGTTCGAAAGAAAATCGTGGCCAAAATAAAAGCATTTGCGTGTTGGTATCGTGTGAGTCTCTCTGTGGTGGTGACGCAGCAGGAGCTGTGTTGGGGAAAGAACCTTTTTTGGAGGAGTAAAACTGAAAAAAATTCTCCCAATTTTGGGTGGGCGGGAGCATCTTCTCTGCCCAAAAGGTGACAGACCCCTCCGGAATCCTCTGCAGGGGTGGTGGGACTGGTGTTGAGTCCCTGGAGCTGGGATGGGGCTTTCCATCCCTCTCCGTTTCCCTTGGACAAGGATGAGGGTTCAAACCAAGCAGAGGTTGAGGTTTTTTTGGCGCTGATGATTATGTCATAGGGGTGCAACATCCTTCCAAAATGTGGACACCTGGAGCCCACGTGTCCTCCTCACCCTCCACCCATCCACGTTGTCGTCCCACCACTCCCATCCTTGCAGCACCAGTGGGAAAACTCAACCCTAGAGATGGCCAAGCCCCAGCCTGCATGAAAACAAGGTGTTTTGGGTCAAAGAAGGCCAAACCAAGGAGGCGAGTGGAGAAAAAAACATTTATTACAGCTGAGTTCTTATTTTTGACAGCACAAAGAGAACAAGAGTGGAACGTGGAGTTTGTGGAGAGACTGTGCCCATCTCCATCCCTAAGATGTTGCTGGAGCCTCTTCCGAAGCCCTTTGGACAACTCAAGAGTTTATTCATCCAAAGATGAATCGTAGATGGGCAGGAGAGAGGTTGTACCGTGCCACCGAATATGAGGTGAAGGAAAAAATAACCTGTAAATGAGGAAGAACTTGGCCTTGTGGGTCCCAACAGGGTTATGGGACCACTTCCACCCTATTTCTTTCTTCCTGAAGAAGTTAAGTCCCAAGCAGTGTCTTCAAAATCTCGGTCTGTGCCCAAATCCATTCACCAGTTGGCTGTGGAAGAAGCCCGTCATCCATCTGGTGTTGCTTGATGCCACCAGAAGAAATTATTGGACTGAGCAGATGTGACTTTTTGGGGTCTAAAGCCGATGAGTCCACTCTTCTTAATGGATTTCTCCGTTGGTCTGTGTCCCACAGCAGAGCCCACCTCACCAAATGGATGTTCCTACCCGCGTTCATCCATGGAAAGACTTTTGGACCTCCAGCCAGGTCTCTGCCCAACGTAAGTCACCAGATCTCTACCCAACGTGGGTCCTCCGATGGGTTATGAAGTTCGAGCAGCGGATAAAGCTCTTCCCGCAGTCGGGGCACTCATAGGGCTTCTCTTCCCGGTGGGTCCTTTGGTGTTTAATTAAAGCAGAACTCACGGTGAAGCTCCGACCGCACTCGGGACACTCGTAGGGCTTCTCCCCGGTGTGGATACGTTGGTGGGTCATCAGGTTGGAGCTGCGGTTGAAGCTCTTCCCGCAGTCGGGGCAGCGGTAGGGTCTCTCACCCGTATGTGTCCGCTGATGCCTGATGAGGTCCGAGCTGTTCCTAAACCACTTCCCGCAGTCAACGCACCTGTAGGGCTTCTCCCCGGTGTGGACGCGCTGGTGGATGATGAGGCTGGAGCTCTGGCTGAATGTCTTCTCGCACTCCTCGCACTTATAAGGTCTCTCCCCGGTGTGGATCTTCTGGTGGCGGATCAGGTAGGAGCTGACGCTGAAGCTCTTCCCGCACTCGGGGCACTTGTAGGGTCTCTCCCCGGTGTGGGTGCGTTGGTGGGACGTGAGGTTGGAGCTCTGGTTGAAGCCCTTCCCGCAATCGGGACACTTGTAGGGCTTCTCGCCGGTGTGCAAGCGTTGGTGGGTGATGAGGGTGGAGCTGTCGCTGAAGCTCTTGCCGCAGTCGGGACACTTGTAGGGCTTCTCCCCGGTGTGCAGACGTTGATGGGTGATGAGATGGGAGCTCCGGCTGAAGCTCTTCCCGCACTCCAAGCACTTGTAGGGCTTCTCTCCGGCGTGCAACCGCTGGTGCACCACCAGGTTGGAGCTCCGGCTGAAGCTCCGGCCGCATTCCTCGCAGATGGTCGGTCTTTCCTCCTCCGAGCTTCGTGGGGTGGGTTTACAACCTCTCCCCGTGGGGCATCTCCTTGGTTTTTCCTCCCCGTTGACCTCCTGTTCCACAGAGCCCTTCAAAACAGCCTCTTCCACCAAGCTCTGCCGGTGGGGTTTGTCCTCTGTGTTCTCCATCCCCATCTCATCGCCCGCTGGAGGAAGGAACAAGGAAAGGAAAGGGATTTGCCTCCATCCCAGAGGGAAGGAGATCCTCCGGGATCCGTCTCCAGGAGGTCGACACCAGCAACGGGGCTGTCCCACAGCCCGAAGCGATGCTCGGCTGGAAGGTGGAGGAGAAGAGAGGATGAAAGGTCAAGTGAATTCCTCCTCACCTGCGGGGGTATCTCGTAGCATCTCCTCTTCCTCGCAGCTTCCTCCTCGATCTGGCCAAGCTTCAAGAACGGGAAATCCTGTTTTGGGGGAGAAAAAAAACCCAAGCTGTGAGCGCGTTTCCCCGTTTGCGGTGTTGGATTGCTCCTGCCCAAGTTCATCTCTTCTGGGAAGTCAACGGGAAGGACACCAGCACCATCTTGTGTCCATAAAACCCTCAAGATACAGCCCACAAACCCTCCAAAGCACCAAGATACAGCCTAAAGACCCTCCGAAACACCAAGATGCAGCCCCAAAACCCTCCGAAACACCAAAATACAGCCCCAAACCCCCCCAAGAGACAAAGACACAGCCCCAAAACCCTCCAAAACACCACGATACCCCCCACACCCCCCCCGAAACACCACGGTACAGCCCCAAAACTCTCCAAAACACCAAGATACAATCCCAAACTCTCCAAAACAGCAAGATGCAGCCAAAAAA
>NW_009646337.1:10567-10862 GCF_000708025.1 Charadrius vociferus | reverse complement strand
CACCAAGAATCAACCCCAAACTCTCAAAAACAGCAAGATGCAGCCAAAAAACCCTCCAAAACACCGAGATGCAGCCCCAAAACCCTCCAAAACACAAAGTTATGGCCCCCAAACCCTCCAAAACACTAAGATACAGTTCAAAAACCGTCCAAAACACCACGATTCAGCCCCAAACCCCTTCGAAACACAAAGATCCAACCCCAAAACCCTCCAAAACACTGAGATGCACTCAAACACTCCTCCAAAAAATCCTCAAAAATACCCATAGGGTGTGGGGCACCGACCCCCCCCCCCC
>NW_009646337.1:3510-7953 GCF_000708025.1 Charadrius vociferus | reverse complement strand
CCCCCGAGGGATTTAAGGCCCAACCAAGGGGTTCGAGAAGAAGTCCCTCCACCCACGGACGCCACTCGGGGCTCTGGGGTGCCATCTTCGGCATCGACCGATGGCTCTTGAGGTTCCAGCTTGGACCCACAGCAGGTCGACATCTGGTGTCACCTCTTGAGGTTCCAGCTAGGACCCACGGCAGGTCGAATTCTGGTGTCACCTCTTGAGGTTCCAGCTTGGACCCACAGCAGGTCAACCCCTGGTGCCACCTCCTCTTGAGGTTCCAGCTTGGACCCACAGCAGGTTGACTTGTGGTGTCACCTCTGGAGGCTTCAGCTTGGACAGCAGGTCAACCTCTGGTGTCACCTTCTCTTGAGGTTCCAGCTTGGACCCACAGCAGGGCAACCCCTGGTGTCTCTGTCTTGAGGTCTCAACATGGACCAGTGGATGGACTCGGGACACCTCAAACCCATTTATTGTTGGGTGGTGGAAGCACCATCTGGACTTGACATGGACCAGCGGATGGACTCCGAGCATCTCAAACCCTTTTATTGAGTGGTGGAAGCACCATCCGAACCAACATGGATCAGCAGATGGACTTGGGGCATCTCAACCCCTTTTATTGAGTGGTGGAAGCACCATCCGAACCAACATGGATCAGCAGATGGACTTGGGGCATCTCAACCCCTTTTATTGAGTGGTGGAAGCACCATCCGAACCAACATGGATCAGCAGATGGACTTGGGGCATCTCAACCCCTTTTATTGAGTGGTGGAAGCACCATCCGAACCAACATGGATCAGCAGATGGACTTGGGGCATCTCAACCCCTTTTATTGAGTGGTGGAAGCACCATCCGAACCAACATGAACCAGCAGACGGACTCAGAGCATCTCAAACCCTTTTATTGAGTGATGGAAGCACCATCCAAACCAACATGGATCAGCAGATGGACTTGGGGCATCTCAAACCCTTTTATTGAGTGGTGGAAGCACTATCCGAACCAACGTGGACCATCAGATGGACTCAGAGCATCTCAAACCCTTTTATTGAGTGGTGGAAGCACCATCCGAACCCAACGTGGACCAGTGGATGGACTCGGGACATCTCAAATCCTTTTGTTGAGGGGTGGAAGCACCATCCGAACCAACGTGGACCAGCGGATGGATACAGGACATCTCAAATCCTTTTATTGTTGAGGGGTGAAAGCACCATCTGGACTTGACGTGGACCAGCGGATGGACTCAGAGCATCTCAAACCCTTTTATTGAGTGGTGGAAGCACCATCCAAACCAACGTGGACCAGCAGATGGAATTGGGGCATCTCAAACCCTTTTATTGAGTGGTGGAAGCACCATCCGAACCCACCGTGGACCAGCGGATGGACTCGGAGCATCTCAACCCCTTTTACTGAGTGGTGGAAGCCCCATCCGAACCCACCGTGGACCAGCGGATGGACTCGGAGCATCTCAACCCCTTTTACTGAGTGGTGGAAGCCCCATCCGAACCCAACGTGGACCAGCGGATGGATACAGGACATCTCAAATCCTTTTATTGTTGAGGGGTGGAAGCGCCGTCCGGACTCATCGATTGACCATCGCGTCCCACCTCTGCTCCTCCACCGTTCCGGGTCGTTCTTTTCTCGGACACCTCAGGCAAAGCGACGTCAGTCCCGTTCCTCCTGTGGATCTCCTGGTGCCTCGTACGGTGGGAAGCTTGGCGGAAGGTTTTTTTGCAGATGGGGCAGGTGTAGGGTTTTTCTCCCGTGTGGATTCGTTGGTGGGTGACGAGGAGAAAATTCGAGTGGAAATTCTTCCCGCAGTCGGTACATCTGTAAGGTCTCCCCTCGGTGTGGAACCGCTGATGCTTCAGGAGAGCCGCGATGGCACCGAAACACTCCCCGCAACTGGGACACTTATAGGGTTTCTCCTCGGTGTGGCTCCTCCGGTGTCGCCGAAGGGTGGAACTATCGTTGTAGCACTTGTCACAGTTGGGACACTTGAAGGGTCTCTCCCCCGTGTGGATCCGTTGGTGTTTCAGGAGGCTTGCGCTGTGGCCGAAGGTCTTCTCGCACTTGGAGCATCTATAGGGGCGTTCTCCGACGTGGGTCGCGCGGTGAAGGACCTGAGCTGACTTTGCGTGGAAGCTCTTACTACAGTAGGGACATTTATAACGTCCTTCCCCTTGGTGGGCTACCTGAGATGTCCTCTGCTTCTTTTCCATGTGCATCTTCTTGTGTTTGATGAGTCCGGAGCTGTCGGTGTAGCTTTGCCCACAATCCAGACATTTGTACGGTCTCTCCCCGGTGTGGCTTCGTTGGTGTCTCGTAAGGTGGGAACTCAACCGAAAGCTTTTATTGCAGTGGAGACAGTTGTAGGGTTTCTCCCCGGTGTGGATTCTCCGATGGCTGATGAGGTCTGAACTCATGATGAAGCTCTTCCCGCATTCGGGGCACTTGTAGGGTTTCTCTCCGGTGTGGACCCGCTGGTGAACGATGAGGGTGGACCTCCGGTTGAAACGCTTCCCGCACACCGAACACTTGAAGGGTTTCTCTCCCGTATGGATCCGCTGATGAATGGCCAGGTACCGTCTCAAGCTGAAGTTCTTCCCGCAGGCGAGACACTGGAATGGGTTGTCCGCGCTGTGGGTGGCTTGGTGGGCCAGTAGATACGCGCTCAACTGAAAGGTCTTCCCGCAGACGAGGCAGACGTAGGGTTTCCCCCCGGTGTGGATCTTCCGATGGGTGCTGAGGGTGGAGGTGAGACGGAAACACTTCCCACAGTCCGCGCACTTGTAGGGTTTCTCGCCCGTGTGGATGCGTTGATGTTTGTTGAGGGCCGACCCAACGCGGAACCCCTTCCCGCACTCGTGGCAGGTGAAGGGCTTTTCACCGGTGTGGATGCGTTGGTGGGGGATGAGGAAGGACCTCCGACTGAAGATCTTCCCACAATCGGGACAGCTGTAGAGGCCCTTGTGCATGGTCCCTTCTGCCGGCCCAGCAACGGTCTTCTCATTCTTGGTGCGGCTGTAGGTCCTCTTCGTCCCGCGGCTCCGGCGGCAGCCCGGTACCCGTCCGCGCTTTCTCGGTGACGGGCGCCTGCAGGACTCGTCACTCGGTTCTTCAGAGCCTCGTGGGCGACCCTCCCCCTCGCCCTGCGCCGTTGGGTTCGGCTCTTGAGGGATCTCCACCTCGCACGGGGCCAAAGGCAGCTCAGATCCTTCCACTTCCTCCGCGCCTTTTTCCTGCCCGGCCGCCATCTTCTCAGCTGAAGGAACGAAGATCCCAAGCCCGAGTCAGGGCAAGGCCCTTTTGCCAAAGCTCCCGTCAACGTTTAAAGACTCTCGCTCCCAAATCTAGCCTGCTCGGCAGCTCCGGTGGTACCTCCACCAGCGGTGGTGGTGACCCCAAGCTACAACCCCCACGCCGACGCAGCTCACGGGGCACGAGGACACGGGAAAAGACCAGGGGAAAGAGATCTATCGAGGGTTACCAAGCAGAGAAGGTCCACGTGGACCTCTGGGGCTGAGGAAGCACCATCGTGCCCTTCTTCTCCCCTGCTGCCCACCTGCCCGAGGAGCTTCAGCTCCGTGCCCACCCCTTCCCACCACCTCCAGAGTGCCCCTCTTGCTCCACCAGGAAGACCTGGTGAAGGAAGACCACGCGTTGAGGGGTTCCCACGTTCACTCGCAACCCCACGGGTGGGATGGGACCGGCCACCCCTTCCCCGCGTGTCCCAAAACGTCATCAACCACCGGCGTCCACCTGGACCTGGTGGTGGAACTCCATGTGTTGAGTAGGTCCCAACCACCGCCACCCTGCCCCACATCTGCCTCCCAACCCTGGGACCTTCAGAGCTCAGCCCCACGGCACAGCCCGTGGACATCTTCCCCCCCCACCCCCTCTCTCTGTGGGTCCCTGGTCCCCCCCTCCCCAGTTACCTGTGGGACGCGGTGGGGGCAGAGCCCAGGTGGGGGGTTCGGTGGTCTCCGTGGAGGTGGCTCTTCGTGTGACCCGGATCTAGTCAGTGGTGGAGCCGCCTCCTTCCTCCTCTTCCTCCTCCTCTTCCTCCTCCATCCCTCTTCCATCCCTCCTCTTCCTGCTCCTGCTCTCCTCCATCCTTCTTCTCCTTCTCCTTCGTCTCTCCTCCTCCTCCATCCTTCCTCCTCCTCACCTCTTCCTCCTCCATCCCTCCTCCTCCTCCAGGTGGGACCGGTGCCCACCCTCGGTCCCCTTTCCCACCCCAAAACTCCTTCTCCATCCCTCCTCCCCCCTTCCTCCTCTTCCATTCCTTCTTCTCCTTCTCCTTCGTCTCTCCTCCTCCTCCATCCTTCCTCCTCCTCACCTCTTCCTCCTCCATCCCTCCTCCTCCTCCAGGTGGGACCGGTGCCCACCCTTGGTCCCCTTTCCCACCCCAAAACTCCTTCTCCATCCCTCCTCCCCCCTTCCTCCTCTTCCATTCCT
>NW_009646337.1:0-3351 GCF_000708025.1 Charadrius vociferus | reverse complement strand
TGGAGATGGAGGTGGAGATGGAGGTGGAGATGGAGGTGGAGATGATGGAGATGGAGGAGATGGAGATGGAGGAGATGGAGGTGGAGGTGGAGGTGGAGGAGGAGGAGGAGATGGAGAAGAGAAGGAGGAGGAGGAGGAGGAGATGGAGAAGAGAAGGAGAAGGAGAAGGAGGAGAAAGAGGAGGAGGGGAGGAGATGGAGATGGAGATGGAGATGGAGATGGAGATGGAGATGGAGATGGAGATGGAGATGGAGATGGAGATGGAGATGGAGATGGAGATGGAGATGGAGATGGAGATGGAGATGGAGATGGAGATGGAGATGGAGATGGAGATGGAGATGGAGATGGAGATGGAGATGGAGATGGAGATGGAGATGGAGATGGAGATGGAGATGGAGATGGAGATGGAGATGGAGATGGAGATGGAGATGGAGATGGAGATGGAGATGGAGATGGAGATGGAGATGGAGATGGAGATGGAGATGGAGATGGAGATGGAGATGGAGATGGAGGTGGAGATGGGGAAGAGGAGGAGGAGGAGGAGATGGAGATAGATGGAGATGGAGATGGAGATGGAGGTGGAGGTGGAGGTGGAGGAGGAGGAGGAGATGGAGAAGAGAAGGAGGAGGAGGAGATGGAGAAGAGAAGGAGGAGAAGGAGGAGGAGAAAGAGGAGGAGGAGAGGAGATGGAGATGGAGGTGGAGATGGAGGTGGAGATGGAGGTGGAGGTGGAGATGGAGAAGAGGAGGAGGAGGAGGAGGAGGAGATGGTGAAGGAGATGGAGGAGGAGTGATGCAAAGGCCATCACTCACCACCTCCCATGGGGAGAGGGATGCCCAACCAGCTCCCAACCGAAATCTGGCCAAACACCCCCATGCCAGATGCCTCCATTGCAGAGGAGCTCCAGCTCCATCGCTGCAGGAGAAGACGCCCCTTGGGAGCTGCTACCTCTACTCCAGCAGCTCGAGGAGAAGCTCTTGGAGGTCACCACAAAGGGTCTTCAGCTCTCCAATCCTTCAAGTTAAAAAAAAAACAACCCCCAAAGCATCTTGTGGGGTTGTCCAAGTATCCAAACCCAAACCTGGAGATGTTGGCACCACACGGGGGACATCAGGCCACCATCCTTCCTGGCCTTCATCCCTTTAAGGTGAAGGATGGTGTCCTCATCTCCACCGTCCCTACGGATTAACCCCCCACACACACACCCCACACGGTGTGGTGTTGAGCGGTGACACGCTTGGGGACAGGGGCGGGGGGTTGACCTCGTCCCTTTGGTCATCACCTTCTCCGGCTTTGGGCCACCCGTCGTCTCCTAAGGATGGTCCAGGGTCACGTGGTTCTTCCTCCCCGAGGAGGATGATGCAGGAGGACGCGTCCGTCCCGAATCCCGACTCCGTGACCTACTTTAGATGTTTACCAGAGATGGAGGAGGGTTCCCCCCCTCCGCTTTCTGCTCATCGGCTTCAAAGGGATGGAGCTGGATGGGTGCTGAGCGCCATGCAGAGGGTGCTGAGCACCAGGCATGGGGTGCAGCTAGAAGGGTGCTGAATGCCACCCAGAAGGTGCTGAGCACCGTGGGCCATCCTCAGGGATGCAGTTGGATGAGCGCTGAGCATCATTGTCAGGGATGGAGCTGGATGGGTGCTGAGTACCATGCAGAAGGTCCTGGGCACCATGGACCGTCCTCAGGGTGGAGCTAGAAGGGGCTGAGAACCATGGAACACCCTCAGGTTTCATCTAAAAGGGTGCTGAGCACCATCCCGAGGGATGCTGAGCACCATGGACCATGCAGCGGGTGCATCTAGAAGGGTGCTGAGCACCACGGACCACCCTCAGGGTGGAGCTGAAGGTGCTGAGGACCATCCTGAGGGTGCTGAGCACCACGGACCACCCTCAGGGTGGAGCTGAAGGTGCTGAGTGCCGTCCTGAGGGTGCTGCTGGATGGGTGCTGAGCGCCATGCAGAGGGTGCTGAGCACCAGGCATGGGGTGCAGCTAGAAGGGTGCTGAATGCCACCCAGAAGGTGCTGAGCACCGTGGGCCATCCTCAGGGATGCAGTTGGATGAGCGCTGAGCATCATTGTCAGGGATGGAGCTGGATGGGTGCTGAGCGCCATGCAGAGGGTGCTGAGCACCAGGCATGGGGTGCAGCTAGAAGGGTGCTGAATGCCACCCAGAAGGTGCTGAGCACCGTGGGCCATCCTCAGGGATGCAGTTGGATGAGCGCTGAGCATCATTGTCAGGGATGGAGCTGGATGGGTGCTGAGCGCCATGCAGAGGGTGCTGAGCACCAGGCATGGGGTGCAGCTAGAAGGGTGCTGAATGCCACCCAGAAGGTGCTGAGCACCGTGGGCCATCCTCAGGGATGCAGTTGGATGAGCGCTGAGCATCATTGTCAGGGATGGAGCTGGATGGGTGCTGAGCGCCATGCAGAGGGTGCTGAGCACCAGGCATGGGGTGCAGCTAGAAGGGTGCTGAATGCCACCCAGAAGGTGCTGAGCACCGTGGGCCATCCTCAGGGATGCAGTTGGATGAGCGCTGAGCATCATTGTCAGGGATGGAGCTGGATGGGTGCTGAGCGCCATGCAGAGGGTGCTGAGCACCAGGCATGGGGTGCAGCTAGAAGGGTGCTGAATGCCACCCAGAAGGTGCTGAGCACCGTGGGCCATCCTCAGGGATGCAGTTGGATGAGCGCTGAGCATCATTGTCAGGGATGGAGCTGGATGGGTGCTGAGCGCCATGCAGAGGGTGCTGAGCACCAGGCATGGGGTGCAGCTAGAAGGGTGCTGAATGCCACCCAGAAGGTGCTGAGCACCGTGGGCCATCCTCAGGGATGCAGTTGGATGAGCGCTGAGCATCATTGTCAGGGATGGAGCTGGATGGGTGCTGAGCGCCATGCAGAGGGTGCTGAGCACCAGGCATGGGGTGCAGCTAGAAGGGTGCTGAATGCCACCCAGAAGGTGCTGAGCACCGTGGGCCATCCTCAGGGATGCAGTTGGATGAGCGCTGAGCATCATTGTCAGGGATGGAGCTGGATGGGTGCTGAGTACCATGCAGAAGGTCCTGGGCACCATGGACCGTCCTCAGGGTGGAGCTGGAAGGGGCTGAGAACCATGGAACACCCTCAGGTTTCATCTAAAAGGGTGCTGAGCACCATCCTGAGGATGCTGAGCACCATCCCGAGGGATGCTGAGCACCATGGACCATGCAGTGGGTGCATCTAGAAGGGTGCTGAGCACCATGGACCGTGCAGCGTGTGCATCTAGAAGGGATGCTGAGCACCACGGACCACCCTCAGGGATGCAGCTGAAGGTGCTGAGAACCATCCATCCTGAGGATGCTGAGCACCATCC
>NW_009646336.1:16026-20839 GCF_000708025.1 Charadrius vociferus | reverse complement strand
TGGAAGTGTTCAAGGCCAGGCTGAATGCAGGTTGGAGCAACGTTTTGATGAACTGCTAAGGAAAAATTAAAAGAATGAAAGGTTAACACTTTTTTAGTTTTAAAAACTGGGTCTCACTCTGTTATCCTTGCCCAGCTTCATTTTTTACATGAGAAATTTAGTTCTGAATCACATTATTTATGAAGGCGTTCCTTTACTATGGTTATGGTGGAATTATGGTATTAAAGGTATCAAGATATGTCCAGGAAAACTAGTTTGGCATTCTAGTTTAATCACTGTCCATTTAATTTAGACTATTGACAAATACTGGGAAGAAATATATCTTTGAAAAAGATCTGATGCAAGTAATACCACAAAGAGTCCAGTGCCTTTAAGAAGGCCTCTTCTAATTATAACAGAGTTAAAGATATGCTCTTTTTAACCTATACGGGTTTTTGAAATAAAACCAGAATGCACCAAATGTTTTAGACTTAAATAAAAATTAGGCAGGGACTAACTCTGAATTTTTTAAAAAAAGTTTCTTCTACCCAGTATATTTCCACAGCATTTCAATGATTTGGGCTCAACATTTTATAATGTTCTTTTTACACAAATTCTACCACATAGACATACCTTTTATAATTCAGCTTTGTTTTGGAGAAGTACTATATATGTCAGACTTGGATAGCCATTGCTTGGTCACTGTTTAACTGTTATATTTATGATCAATTTGATTAAACCTTTCCTGATGATTTTATGTAATGTAAAAATAAAAATATTCAGATTCTAGGATTAAATGCAGAGTAATTGAAAAGCACCTCATTAGAAATAGTTAAATAAGAAATGATAAATTATTTTTCATAGTGTTTGCTCCGTCTATTCTGTAAACTGAAAATTTTTAGAGGTAAATTACATTTAATTTTCTGGAAAATTATTTGGGTCCTGTCACTGCAGAAATAGATGGTTAGTTTTACACACAAGTCATCCCACTGAGGTAAAGAATGTGAATCTTAGAAATGTATACTCAACCATAAGTATTTATAAAATCAGGTGCTACTCTAAAATAAAAAATAAAATAGAACTTAAATACATATCAATCTGGAGTTAATCTCTACACTCTGTGACAACTGAGATTTTTGTTATTGTCATAAAGCACACACAGAGGCTTTCATAGAGCAAGTCAGCAATGGTCAGAAAATGCTTGTGTTACATATTGCTTTGTTCATTCCATATGCTGCTGCTGAGTGTCTGGCCCAAGGCAGCTATGTATCTGGGGTCATATTTCATTATGCTTTCCTACTGATTGTATGAGACACGGGCAGAATTCCTGCTAGAAAGCAAACTGCTTCAGAAGAAACATGAGCAAAAGCAGATGAACCTATATCTCTGTCCAAGCCTCTTGCTGCCTACAGGTAAGCCCAGAAGAACTATACTGTGCATATTTATATATAGTCTTCATCCCCCTCTTCTTTCTTGTCTCCCTTCTCTTCCATCTCCAAATCTTCAAGGCAAATCTCAGAGGGTTTGTGGTAAAACGGTGTTCCAGGCAGGCTATTCAGCTGAGGGATAAATACACATTTCCTACATCCTTCTTCTATCCAATGTAACTTTTCTGTCAGAAGGAAATATCCTGTGTCATATTACCTGTGAAAATAATTTTAACATGAATGCACCTGCCTTGTAGCTTAATCTAATAGTTACATCCCGTCTTTGCCTCACCAGTGAGGATTCTGCAGCAAGTCATGTAGACCTATTCTGCCTTTTAAAAACGGAATGGTTTCTTTACTTGTTCTTACAAGTTATCCTATGGCTTTCTGTATATTTCTGTCATTAGCACACTATTACCAAATCCAGATATTCATAGCTGAGGTATTTTTGTCTTAACACACAATGTTTTAGCATATTTTTGTGTTGAAATTTGAATTAATGTAGATTGTCAACATCTTATTTTATGATCTTGCCCCTTTTTAATGCCCTTTCATAAATCCAGTGTAACCTCTGTGTAATTAGCTAGAACTATATTGCATAATGCCATGGCAGCACCCAAACAGGTGCTGGGTTTGTTAGTGCACCCAGAGGACATGGAATTCAGTCCTGAATATGCCCATTCCTCAACATTTATTGGGTTTGCATGGCAAGGTTTTGGTAGCGGGGGGGGGCTACAGGGGTGGCTTCTGTGAGAAGCTGCTAGAAGCTTCCCCTATGTCCGACAGAGCCAGTGCCAGCCGGCTCCAAAACGGACACACCACTGTCCAAGGCTGAGCCAATCATCAGCAACAGTGTTGGTGCCTCAGTGATAACATATTTGAGAAGGGAGAAAAAACTGCTGTGTAACTGCAGGCAGAAGAGAGGAATGAGAATATGTGAGAGAAACAACTCTGCAGACACCAAGGTCAGTGAAGAAGGAAGGGGAGGAGGTGCTCCAGGCGCCAGAGCAGAGATTCCCCTGCAGCCCGTGGTGAAGACCATGGTGAGGCAGCCTGTCCCTCTGCAGCCCATGGAGGTTAAGAGTGGAGCAGATATCCGCTCTGCAGCCTGTGGAGGGTCCCACACCAGAGCAGGTGAATGCACCCAAAGGAGGCTGTGACCCCGTGGAGAGCCTTTGCTGGGGAGCAGGCTCCTGGCAGGACCCTGTAGAGAGAGAAGCCCATGCCGGAGCAGGTTTGCTGACAGGACTTGTGACCCTGTGGGGGACCCACACTGGAGCAGTCTGGTTTTGAAGGACTGCACCCTGTGGAAAGGACCTATGCTGGAGCAGTTTGTGAAGAACTACAGCCATTGGGAAGGACCCACGTTGGTGACATTCACGGAGGACTTTCTCCCATGGAAGGGACCCCATGCTAGACCAGGGGAAGAGAGGGGAGGAAGGAAGGAGCAGCAGAGACAACGTGTGATGAACTGATCGTAACCCCCCATTCCCCATCCCCCTGTGCTGCTTGTGGGGAGGAGATAGAGAATTCAGGAGTAAAGTTAAGCCCAGGAAGAAGGGAGGGGTGGGGGGAAGGTGTTTTAGGATTTGTTTTTATTTCTCATTACGCTACTCTGATTTGATTGGTAATAAATTAAATTATTTTTTCCAAGTAATTTCTGAGTGATCTCACTGTCCTTATCTCGACCCATGAGCCTTTCATTGTATTTTTTTCTCCCTCTGTCCAGCTGAGGAGGGGGAGTGATAGAGCAGCTTGGTGGTAGGCACCTGGTGTCTAGCCAGAGTCAACCCACCACTATATGATGGAGGTGAAAAAAATACAAAAATAGCTATTTGCAGTTTCTCATTCATGAGGCAGTCACAACCTAAATTCAAGCTAAAAGGATATTCTAAAGGAAAAATGCTTTTTATGTTTAGTTATGAAAATGGGTAGATAATGTTTTGAGGTTCTCTTCTTTCAGTTTAAAGAAATGTATTCATATTAATTTTTGGTTACTAAACTTATGGATCTATATTTGTGGAGTTATGTAGAGTATCATCTGAGTCCCAGAGACTTCTCTAAGGAAGAAAATTTCGTACTTTTCTTATTTCCTCTGACAAAGGTATAACTGAATTTCTCATTTTTAATGCAGCATTGATTGTAGGCAAATGGTATAAAGGCTTGTGAAAGATAAGCAAGTTTCATTTTATCCCCTTTGGACTTGTAGAGTGCCTTGAAGAGCCCATCCACAAGACTTTTTTTTCCAAGCCTGATTCTTCTTAAAAGCTACATTCTTTCTTCTTCTTAACATAATTTTAGAAAAGAGGGATGTCCTGCACAAGCCACGACAAGGGAGCAGTCCAAAGAGACACAGAAGTGTATACAGTATTGTGACTACCTCAAAAATGTAACCTCAAAGAGCAGCTTTGTCCAAACTTTGTCCTATACTGCTTCTTACAGGAGCTAAAAAGAGAGTACTTGGAAGACATTGGCTGGCCTAGCAGGCAGGCTGGTCTAGCACAAGCAGTCTGTTGCTATACTGGGCGTGTGGAAGAAAGTTACAATTCCCGAGAATTAATACATCAACAAGATTAAATGTAATAATTACAATATTAGACTCACAAATAAGAATTCAAATATTCAAATGTACTACTCAAGGACACGATAATAGTGCTTTGAAAATTCCCCTGGTTTATACTGTAACCACGCTGAATACAATCCAGTGTCATGCTCTTGCAAAAGAAGCAGCCAGTGCAGGCTAGATGTGTTCATGAAGAGTAATGTGGGGAGAACTGAAGGTAGCTGCTTTGCTTTTCACAGCAGTATCAAGGCCTCAGCTGGAATACTGCTTCCTGTTGTATATAGCAGGGGTTAAGGAAAGGCAGAGGCAAATGAAAGAGGGTTCATAGGAAAGAAACTGTCGTGGTTTGGCCTCAGCCAGCAACAAAGAACCATGCAGCCGCTTGATCTACTCCCACAGCCATGGGAAAAAATATTGACAGGGCAAAACTCGTGGGTTAAAATGGTGCAATTTAACAGAACAGCAAAAGGGAAGACGGAAACAAAACAGTAACACCGATAAAGGGATATGAAGACGCAATTACAGTACTGCTGCGAAGCACACCAACTGGACCCGCACCGACTGCACCCACACCACCGCAGCCCACCCCCAAGTGGCGACTGCTCTCTTCTCCCCGGCTAGCTCCTCTTATAGCCCGGGCATGAATCACTCACCGAGGAAACCAGCTCCAGTGCAGGTAAGTCCGCACTGGGGAAGGGAATCGGAGGCGAAAAGGGCCGGCAGGGGGCTCTTTTGGGGCTTTTCGAAGCCAGAGTAAGCGACTAGCTTGCCTTGGTGTTTGTGTCAAAACCGGCAGCTTGGGGGTAGGGCTGCCGACGCAGCAGGGGCGGAGCCAGCACTCACC
>NW_009646336.1:8741-13685 GCF_000708025.1 Charadrius vociferus | reverse complement strand
TGGGCAGAGAGAAACCTGATGAAATTCAACAAGGGCAAGTGTAGGGTGCTGCATCTGGGGAGGAATAACCCCATGCACCAGTACAGGTTGGGGGCTGACCTCCTGGAGAGCAGCTCTGTGGAGAGGGACCTGGGAGTCCTGGTGGACAACAGGATGACCATGAGCCAGCAATGTGCCCTGGCGGCCAAGAAGGCGAATGGCATCCTGGGGTGCATCAAGAAGAGTGTGGCCAGCAGGTCGAGGGAGGTCATCCTCCCCCTCTACTCTGCCCTGGTGAGGCCGCATCTGGAGTACTGCATCCAGTTCTGGGCTCCCCAGTTCAAGAAGGACGGGGAACTGCTGGAGAGGGTCCAGCAAAGGGCAACGAAGATGATTAGGGGATTGGAACATCTCTCATATGAGGAAAGGCTTAGGGACTTGGGTCTCTTTAGTCTAGAGAAAAGAAGACTGAGGGGGGAATCTTATTAACACTTACAAATACTTAAAGGGAGGGTGCCAGGGGGATGGGAGCAGTCTTTTTTTCAGTGGTGCCCAGTGATAGGACGAGGGGTAACGGGCACAAGCTTGAACATAGGAAGTTCTGTCTTAACACGAGGAGGAACTTCTTTACTTTGAGGGTAGTGGAGCACTGGAACAGGGTGCCCAGAGAGTTTGTGGAGTCTCCCACTCTGGAGACATTCAAAACCCGCCTGGACGCTGTCCTGTGCAACCTGTTGTAGGTGACCCTGCTCTGGCAGGGGGGTTGGACTAGATGATCTCCAGAGGTCCCTTCCAACCCTGACCATTCTGTGATTCTGTGAATACCTGCCCCCTGCTGGCTCCTTGGGGAAATTAACCCCATCCGTGCCGGAACCAGGACATAAACATAAAATGATCAGTTATTTGAAAGATGATCATTTCTGAGAAGAGGTTGGGAAAACTGAGTTCTTTCAATCCAGGAAGATTGGATAGCCTAACAATCTTCCTGTATGTGAAAGGCTTGAGGTAGCAGTTGAGATTGCTGTCTGTGTCTGGGAAGATCTGGACAAGAAGTAATCAGTTCAGGGTGCATTATAGGAAAAAAAGCTTTCTGCTTAAGCACAGTTTAAGCATAGTTAAGCACTGGATCAGATTATTCATGGAGTTTGTCATAATTCTCTGGTGAAGGTGATTCAAGAAGAGATTAAATATCTCTTAGAGATGGCATATACCCTGTCTCTGAGCAGGTGGATTGACTAGACGACCTCTTTCAGATCCTCGCAGCCTTACATTTCTTTTGTATTTATGACAAATCCTTTTCCTCCAGTCTAAACCCTCTACCCCACCTGGATTAACAGATTTCATTTGAACTTCGTAGCTGTTCTAATTTTAGCATTGAGTTTAATATTATGTGTTCAACCGCCACCCATGTGATTTACCTGATAATTTGGGTGTGCCTGTACTAAGGCATTTGAAGAAAGAATCCCTGCCTTTCAATATGTTGGCAGAAGAGGTGGCTTTTTTAATGAATAATTATATACAAAACCACTGAAGTGCCCTCCAGGGGAATTTAAATGAAGTTATTTAGTAACTACTGAGGTTGTTACAGTTACTATCATTTTTCATTTCTAATTCTGAGGTTATAACCTCAACTAAGGAAACAAGAAATGGCAGACAAAACCAGGCAAACCCAGGCAATTCCAGGATATGCAGCACATGTACACCTATATCAGAAACTTTCCTGACAAGTTGTTTTCTCTTTCTCACAGGACAACAGCCATTGATACAAAGCACATAGGGAAACCACAGGACTTAGTTATGATGAGAATAAAATTCTATCCTGCAACTTTCCTCCCTTCATAACTTACAAATTCTTTATATTAACCTAATTCTAAAAGAGGTTTACATAAAGAGGTGAAGTTTTTTTGCAAATTGTTCATCCTCAGAGAAGAAAGAATTAGTGAAAAAAAACAACACACAGAGAAATCATGAAATGGGAAACATAAGGGCTTCTACTCTGCAGGCAACCCATGATGTTGCCACACATTTTAGAGAATGGTGTTTAATTTCCAGGTGTTAGCTAACAGAGACTGTAACTTTTTTTTTTTTCCTCAGCTGTGATTACCTATTAAAAAATCCTGCTTAAAAAAAAAAAGAAGAAAAAATGTCTTTGAAATATTTAATTCTTAGAGGTCTAACGAAGGCAACTGTGGGCACTCAACACTGAGAATGAGGGGTTGTAGTTAGATATTTAATTTTATGTGCCCCAGAGTTAAAAAAATCCCCTCATAACTTCATTGTGTTACTATCTTATAGCTTGTCACATCTTTATTAAGCCATTTTAACAAGGGGCAAAAAGAATGACTCTGGATGATGATGGCAGTTAGCAGACCCATGGTCAACAACATACAGCTTTTTTTGCATGAAGCTTCAGTGTATTCACACAAATATATTTTATTTTCAATAATTCCTTATAATGACCTGTCACTGCACATACAAACATAAAGCACTGACATCAGAATAAATTGTAAAGAAAACTTGGGTTTCTGCAAGATACCTGCCACAGTGGAGGACTGTGATAATTGTGTAGTGTAGGACTAAAGGAAAAGCTTATTTCCAATGAGTGAAAAAATAGCAGCTTGAAGCAAGTTGTACCAAGGGGATGGCTCAGCATCACCAGATGCAGGAAGATGCCTGGTAGATATGCCTAGTTAAATAGAAATCATTGTTGCTGTATGGAAACAGAGTGCTCACGAAGCCTGGATAAAATAGAAAATTAAGGCATCCTCTACAAGTTACTTAAACTGATGACGATTGGACTAGTGATCCTAAGTGGTGTTAGGACATCAAGACTGTGCAGAGTTATGGCCTCAAGATCAGTTGAAGACCTCCATGGAGCCAGACAATACAAGACCATTAATGCTACTGTTATCTCTGGTGTCCTATTTCTGCTTGGAGAAAATTGACTTTCTAATCTAAACTGGCACTTGGAAAAATGAAGCTAATTATTACATTTCTTTCTATGATCCAAATTTGTTGTTTGTATCCCAGGAAAACTGAGGCATGAGGAGTCCTCCAATCTAAATATACTGAATAAGAAGAAAACACGAGGAAGATGTGAGGCTTCTAGAAATTCTAAAAATGGTGTTTTGTTGTGGAAAGTATTCTGTTCTCATCAGTGCAAACCTTACTCTGTAATGTTGATGGATTAACATCATGAACATTACCAGTATAACCGAGTACAGAATTTGACACAAAATCAATAGAGCCATTGCATTGTTGGGGTCTGTTGAAGATCTGATCTAGTGTTTGTAACAACAAAGGTGGACTGATACTGACATGTCTTATATTAAACTTTTCAAGTTTGACACTCAAGCCACTATACAAGTTTTGATATAAATTTGCCTGTGTAGAAGACTAAATGGTACAACTTTAGTAAAACAAGAGGGGCAAAGAATTGTTAGAACAGGATAAACAGAAACTGCAGAAACTGGATCTCTTCTAGCACTTCCACAGACAGCATTTCTGCAGTTTGTTGTCCCCAGAAGACAAGAACCAAAAACAATCCATGCTGGAGTCTGACACTTATTTTTATGGCAAGCCAAAAAAAACATCTTTGATGTTTACAGAGGGAAGCAAGATCAGAGTTAATCAGATAGCTGCTGACAAGCTTCTCTGAAAGCATAGCACAATGAGGTTGCTATATCCAAGAATCTATTTCTGTTTCTGTTAGAATGAAGCTAATTTGTTTTGTACAATATCAGGAGAAAAAATTTCAAAGTGAAGTCTGGAAAGTTCCATTTCCTGCTTTTTGCCCTTGGTTAGCTGTCTCATAATAATTAATAAAACTTGTGGTTAAATAACTAGCTCCCCAATATACCATGAATTTACATTCCAGAAACTATGTTTTGTTTAAATATAATAAAAAAGCTTGGTGCTGATCTCCTCTCTCTGGTTATCAGCGATAGGACACAAGGAAATAGAATGAAGCTGCATCAGGGGAAGTTCAGATTGGACATTAGGAAATGGTTGTTCACTGAGAGGGCGGTCGGTCACTGGAACAGGATCCCCAGGGAAGTGGACAAAGCACCAAGCCTATCAGAGTTCAAGGAGCATTTGGACGACACTCTTAGTCACATGGTTTGGTTTTAGGAGCAGGGAGTTGGCCTCAATGATCCTTATGGGTCCCTTCCGCATGCTCAGGAGCTCCTGGACAAACAGGAGCCAGTGGGGAGGCACCATTAATACACGGCAAAGGAATGCCACCTGGAGAGCAGCACAAAATAATTACAGCTGCTCCAGCCAAGTCAGCCTCAACGAAGACATGGCTGAAGTGCCTCTATGCAAATGCACGGAGCATGGGGAACAAACAGGAGGAGCTAGAGATGTGCACATACCTCCAAGGCTACGATTTCATTGGTATTGTGGAAACTTGGTGGGATGACTCCTATGACTGGAGTGCTGCCATGGAAGGCTACAGGCTCTTCAGGAGAGACAGGCAAGGGAAACGAGGAGGCGGTGTTGCCTTATATGTTAATGAGCAGCTGGAATGCATGGAGCTCAGCCTAAGGATAGATAAAGAGCCAACTGAGAGCCTATGGGTCAGGATTAAAGGGAAATCAGGAGCAGGGGACATTACAGTGGGGGTCTGCTACAGGCCACCCGACCAAGAGGACCGAGTGGATGAAGCCCTGTATAGACAGATAGGGGTGGTATTACGTTCACAGACCCTGGTCCTCATGGGTGACTTCAAACACCCTGACATCTGTTGGAAGGGTAACACGGCCAAGCATAGGCAATCCAGGAGGTTCTTGGATTGCATTGAGGACAACTTCTTTCTCCAAGTGGTTGAGGAACCAACAAGGAAAGGAGCTATGCTGGACCTTGTCCTTACCAACAAGGAGGGACTGATAGACAGTGTCAAACTCAAGGGCAGCCTGGGCTGTAGTGACCATGAAATGGTCGAGTTTGAGATCCTCGAGGCAG
>NW_009646336.1:997-6200 GCF_000708025.1 Charadrius vociferus | reverse complement strand
AGTGGGAGGTGTCCCTGCCCATGGCAGGGAGGTTGGAACTAGATGATCTTCAAGGTCCTTTCCAACCTAAACCATTCTATGATTCTATGATTCCAACTCGAGATATTCTGATTGTATGATTACTGTCTTCACTTAGAGTAAACAAGGAAAAATGAACAAGGAGCCTTTAAAAGAAGAGGAAGAACACTTTGAAAGCTTCCCCATTCCTTCTTTTCTAAAGCTCCATAGATAACAACTCAGTGGGCACAGCAATTTCATAGTAAGTGAAAAAAATACCCAAACCAAGTATCAGGCTAATAAAAACGTCACTGTGGTTAAGTAATATTTCTTATGTTACAACAGGTCTAATATTAGTCAAAACCCAGTCTTTTTGTAGGATATGAAAAAAATACATAACTTTTACCCTTGTCAAAGCTAATTAGCAGTTGCACAATATCAGTCCATAGATTTTGAAACATCCAGGAATGAGTGGTTGGAAAAAGAGAGACTCTTGTGTATGTGCTGCCATTATTCAGGAGCCTTTTGGGGTGAGAGTGTTCTCTTTAGACCATGACAGGAGTCCATGTAGTAAATGGTATAGGCCACAGAGTTATTCCAATGTGTTTTGATGCAAGTAACTGCTTAGTGAAAGAAATGCCAGTGACAGATTAGTGTCAGTAATGCATAACTTTTGATAATTCATTAATTTTTTGAAAAATGCTACTTTAACACTTTCAACTTTGGAATTGCTATTTTATTATTTAAAAATATCAAATCTAAAACCTTCAAAACTCATGCACAAAGGAAGCAGGACCTCCCTCCAGCTGCCAAAGTACTGATGAGACAGGAAGAACTTGGAATTCACTTTCATTGTTCTCGATACGTGTGATTTCAGAATCATCTGCTACATGGCAAGAAAAAGAGTACTGGAAGAAACCACAGATGTTAGTGTTCTACATAAAGAGTGGGCATTAAATTCTAAGTACAGATTTGAATGCATGCTTTGCTGTTAAGCACCTGCATAAAGAGATGATTTAATCTCTGGATTGACAGAGTATAGAATTGCCTCCAGTTGCCCAGACAGGTTTTTGCAATGACCTTTCTGTTTCACATGCATTCAGATAGAATATTTTAACCTGGTATATATATTCTTTAGGCCAAGAATTACAAATATATGCCTGTGTGCTCATATCTCAGTGGATCTTTGTTGACCAAGTATCTTTTAATAAAAAGGTCTTTATTTTCCACTGCGATTATGATTTTTGTTATGCATTCCATTTTTTTTTACTCAGAAGTCTGTAGTATTCTTGACTTTTATAGAAATGAAGCTTGACAAAATCTGTTTAAGTGAAGTCACATGAGCATTGAAGTAAGCCTGTTGAAATGATGCTATTCATTTCAAATGCTTGATAAAAATGTCACAGAATAGAGCTATAGAAGGTGTTTTGGCAGCTGCAGCAGTAGCATTTGAAGCATCTTTGCAATTAGTGTTATCTAAAGCTTATTTGCTGTTCAGATTCACTGACATTTGCTGCCAAATGAAGTTTTTGCTCTCTTGGGACTTTTAAAATAACATGGTCCAGCACACAGTTTTATTTCCAGCTTGCCTCAGTTGTCTTTTTATTTTTTTAATCAAACTGATTATTTGCTTATGTCTTTTATTCTCTTTTCCTGCTTTTTTTTTTGACAAAGTTCAAAGGAAAACATGTACAGATTTGGGATTAATACAGAAAAATCCCACAATCATGAATAACTGTAAGGGATTGAGAAGAAATCTTAATCTATATGAGCATTACTGTTGCCTCTCCTGACCTGAGCTGTTACCTGGTAGTTGAAGCATTCCATTAGAAGGAGACAGAATGACAGAAAACCCCATTTATTACCACAAGCACAGTCAGAGTCCTTTTGCTGTAAATGAAGACTTCATTTCTGAAGAGGGGGTAGAGGGTAGCAATATCTTTTTGTCAAAGGCAAATGCCAATAAAAACAACTGCCATTTAATCACAAAGGTAAAAAGACTACAAAACGGTGGCTGACAGACTAGTTTTGTGGTAGAGAGAGGATTAAGTTAAGAGTTTACCGCTTTTTAGTCCTATGTGGAAAAAAGATTTAACCCATTCCTTCCCAGTTTATTGCTGCGTTCCCTCTGTTGGCAGTAACAGTGTAAGGCTGCTAGGTCATTCTGTAAGACAGTTGGGAGAAAATCAGTCATTAAGAAAGGCTGACATCCAGCTTACCTTTCCCAGATTCATCCCTTCCTCTCAGCCCTAGCCAGAATAGATGAAGTTCTTAGGGTGTGAGCACACCTGCTCTGTGATTCAACACTCGCTATAGTCAGTTTAAGTCTTTTCCCTAACTGAAGTGGTCTCTGAGTGCAGAGGATCTGGGGAGGAAAGCTCTGCCTGTTTGATTATGTGTTCTTGCAAGGGTCCAAAACAGTTACATGAAACAGCAAGACAACATTGCCTATTAGTGCTCCTGTCTACTTCCTAATGAAGAAAGATGCGAGAGGAGGGCCATACCTTATCACTACTGGTCATCACCAGAGTTCAGCAGCTGTAGGATACATACTTTCCTTGAACTGTCATCAGCGGAAAAAGACTGGCTGAGTGAGAAGGCTGTTCCCCTGCATCACTCCCCAATGCCAACTCCATATAAAAAGCCATAATGAAGTCCTCTATTATTTTGCAAGTGGTAAATTGTCATACTGTAAGACGTAAGGCTTGAGGAGGCAGCAACTGGAATCAATCTCCTTTTACTCCTCTGTACTGATGTCAGGCCGTAGTCTTTCTGGTGTGCTGTGTAACACTACTTCAGAGATTGTCCATTCCTTTGAGAGGAGTCTAGTCCCTTGATAAAAACTTAAACAACAGGTATTCTTCAGAAGCAGAAAAACAAAATGTGCGCTGCAACTCCCTGTAGGTTATGTCAGTTTTTTTAATGCCCCAAGTGAAATCCTTTTGAAGCTTTCTGAGATTTTTCTCATGGAAGATTATTTCTGTCTGAGTTTTTGAAAACATGTGAAGCTAATTTGGACAGTATTGTTTGATAGTCCTACATCTGAAAGATGTGCGGGTGTCCCTCTGAATCCTTTGCAAAAAGCTCTGCTCAAGAGAAGCTATAATAAAGGACCAAGAGTAATTCTTTTCCATTCACTTGCTATCTAAGTTATGGAAGGAGAAAGACAAGAGATGAGTAAGGTAGTTTAATTAACCCATAATTTTTTAAATTCATCTGTAAATACCACCTGGCATTAGATAATCCATTGCAGATCACCAGGCATGGCAGTGAAACACCAACATGGGCTATCTCTGGGTGCTGTGAAATCTCTTAGAGAAGGGGCTGGACGAGCGCACGTGAAGGACAGTGCGGCTCCTGCCTCGTGCAGGGGCTGGAGCCAAAAGGGTGTCCCCACCCCGGCTCCCTGGCTCTGGACAGCTCTGCCAATTTGGGAAGGCTACCGTCAGCCATCCCTCTTTAAGCATGCCACCAGCCTGTGGTTGGGATCCTGCTGTTGTCCCTGGACTGGTAATGAGGTAGCCATGCGTGGGTGGGTTTGAACACCACCAATGCAAGGGCATATTCCACCTCTTGTCTCAGATGGGAGGTGCCTCCAACCCTTTTTGCTGTTTCCTGAGTGACATTTCCCTGGTGCCTGTTTCCTGCTTTGATTTATTGAGGATCCAGTTGCCCTTCAGGAGTGAGCAGCAGTGCTGGGAACGTGTTGTTTTGTGTAGTACATTGGCCATTTCAGAGCAGTGGGCCCTCCTCTCCTTTCAGTGTGCTTTGCCTGGCCTCACTGAGATGCACCTGGGCTTCGTCATACTTCAGCTGCTAGAAAGCTGCTCTGGAGTTGCTGGACGTGGATCGATGATGGACGGCTGGTCATGGGGACAGTTTTGTTTCTCACACTCTGCATGTGGCAGGGCACTGCAGGGGCTGGCAGCTCCTTTGGGGACAGGACTGCAGGGTGGTCCCCCGGGCGGCAGGGTGGGACTTCGTGGACAGGGCTGCGAAGAAAGAAGAAAGAAAGAAAGAAAGCTGGGCAGTACTGGGAGCAGCACGGCAGCACCCACCTCTGGCATCAGGCATCTCCCTGGGGATGGACCAATGTCTGCAGCGGTATGCACCAGCTTTATATATATAAAGCATATGCTTGATTTGAAAGTAAAAAGACTCAGCTTTAATATGGGCATATAATAATTTGTTAAAAAGGGACCTAAAATTTTTCTTAAGTGCTCTACTTGCCCACTTTTATTGGACAGCATCACTACTGTCACTGGGAAAGAGGGCCCCAGATGCCCGACAGCAACTTTTTGTATCTTTACTGAAAGTAAGCAGTGCTTTTTAAAAAAATAACTTACTCCAAGGACTGCCTGTGACTCCAGGGACTCTGTCAAAGGCCACCAGGCAGTTGACAAAGCACATTACCAATTAATAAATCAAGTCTGTTCCCATTCCCTCTGACCGTGTTTCCCCTCCCAAGTCCCGCAGGTGCTCTGCTGCCGGTAAAAATCCGTTCCTGTTCTCTCAAATGCTCTATCTCGGGGACTGACCTGCAGGTCTCTGAAATAGAGAAATGATGCTTAAGGTGATAATAACAGTTACATAAGTACAAAGACTGATACCTCCAGAAAATGACAGCTGACAAACAGCAACAGTTATAAATCTACTATTGCCCGATAGGGAACTGTTCTGATTTGAGGTAAAACAGGACCAATTTTGTTAGGTAACTTTACTAGGCCTCTTCTAACTACTGAAATTAACAGCATATTTTGCAGAAACTGTTCGCTCTCTGAAGGCCAGAGCTCAGCTAGCCTCAACAAAACTTCAAGTGTTAAACAACTGATAAAGGAGGACGTGCTGGAACTCGTTGGCCACAAATCCTGGGAGGAACTAGGTGACAGTGTTGCCTAGAAGGTACAGAGAGTGCTTGCTCTGTTGAGAGATACAGACAGTAAATTGTGTTGAAAAAAGATGTGCTAAGGTCCTTGTAGTTTGGGCAAGGAAGGTATTAACCAATGAGTAAATGTCTAGTGCCTAAAATTAGCCAATCAGTAGAAGACACGCTGCCTTTGCTATGGATATAAGGAACCTAAATCCTAATAAATCGACATCTTGCTTGCATCAAGCTGTGTCCCGTCTCTTCATCGCAGCAAATTGGTGACCCCGACGTGATCACATTGGACGTGATACCCTGAGTCGACGAACCGCCTAACTGAGC
>NW_009646336.1:0-611 GCF_000708025.1 Charadrius vociferus | reverse complement strand
ATGCACACGACGTATGGGCTAACATTAAACGGCAAACCTTGAACGAGGGGGAATTGGACATGGCCAGGACAATTGTGGCCCCTGTGATATATCAGGGTCAAGGGGTACAGTGGGAAGCTTTAACTTTTCTGGTAGTTAAGGAGCTGCGCCGTACTGTTACTGAGCATGGCCTTTCTTCTCCGTATTTTGCAAGTTTGTTGTCTTCTGGTTTTGATTCTTATGTTATGACCCCACATGATTTAAAATCCCTAGCTCAATTGTTACTAACTCCAACACAGTATTCCTTATGGGAATCGCACTGGAGAGGGGGGCTCCAGGCACTCCTTCGCACATATATGGGTCATGATAATGCGGCCTTGGTCGCATTGACTATAGAACATCTTATGGGGACAGGACAGCACTCAGATCTGGTAGCCCAAGCCCGAGACATCCCTCGGGAGGCTCTTGAAGTGGTCCGAGGTGAGGCAAAAAAGGCTTTTTTTAAGGTTCCTGATGCATAAAAACCTCAGAAAGCCTTTATCACAATTACTCAAGAACCCCGAGAATCTTATATGGAGTTTATTGATAGATTAAAGCAGGCTTTGGAGCGTCAGATAGACAATGTAGATGCG
>NW_009646335.1:0-725 GCF_000708025.1 Charadrius vociferus | reverse complement strand
TCGCCTCACTTTGTAAGACTAACTTATTACAATAGGGCATTTGAAGGGGTTGCAGGAGGCAGTGAGGATAAGCATCATGTTTCCCAATGAGCCCTTTTGGTTTGGGAGCAGTGGGGAATGGGTGCTCTTTTTGCTTTACGGCCCTGCTGAGAATAAAAAAAGGTGTTTTTTTGTTTTGAGACTTTAGAAAAGAAGAGAGTGCCAAAGTTGATAGGGCATTTGAAGGGTTTGCAGGAGGCAGTGAGGATAAGCATCACTTTTCCCAGCTGGCCCTTTTGGTTTGAGTGCAGTGGGGCATGTTTTTCCAGTTTTTGTTCTTTAGAGCAGTGGACAGTGAAAAAAGGTGTTTTTTTGTTTTGAGTCCTTCGGAAAGAAGAGAGGGCCAAATTTCATAGGGCATTTGACGGGGTTCCAGGAGGCAGTGAAGATAAGCATCACTTCTCCCAGCTGGCCCTTTTGGTTTGGGTACAGTGGGAGACGTTTGTTGTTTTTCTTTGAGACCCTGCTGAAAAGTAAAACACTGGTTGTTTCTTTTGAGTTCTTAGGAAAAAAGACAGTACAAAAGTTGATAAGGCATTTGAAGGGGTTCCAGGACGCAGTGAGGATTAGCATCACTTTTCCCAGCTGGCCCTTTTGGTTTGGGAGCAGTGGGGGATGGGTGATGTTTTTGCACTGCAGAGCTGCCGACAGTGCAAAATGTTGGTTTTTCTGTTTTGAGCCCTTTT
>NW_009646334.1:33359-33934 GCF_000708025.1 Charadrius vociferus | reverse complement strand
GGAAAAGCATCTCCGGGAGCGGGTAGAGCATCCCCGGGACCGAACCGATCGGTCCCGGTCCTCAGCGGGGTATCACCGGGAACCGGGCGGAGCTTCCCCGGAGCCGCCCCCGGTACTTACCGGCTCCGACCCTCCGCCCCTCCGCTTCCTCCGGGTCGGGGCGGCCCTTTCCTGTGTCCTCCTCACATCGCCCCGACCTACAACCGGCTCCGGGAACCGGGATTAATTTATTTTTTTTGGGGAGGTGGTGGTGGGGAAACCGGGTTCCCTCCCCCGAACATCTCCGGGGAACCGGGAAAGGGGGGCGGGGGGAAGAGAATTCCCCCTGTTTTTTCATGGAAATACCGAATTTCCAGGCGGGTTTATTCGTACGAGAAGAAAAAGAGCGAGAAAAGAAAAAAAAAATATAATAATAATAAAAAATAAAATAAAAAATAAAAAAAATAAAATAAAAAATAAAAATTGTTATAAAGCAAGAAAAACCCAAGAAAGCAGTGTCACCTCAGCAGGCAGCCTGTCCAATAGTTGGGGTTTTTTTTCTTTTTTTTTTCCTCCCTCTTCTGTCTCTCTCTCTC
>NW_009646334.1:29481-32927 GCF_000708025.1 Charadrius vociferus | reverse complement strand
AAAGCTCATTTTTGGGCTTTTGACATTTTGCGCCTGAAATTTCGCTCAGATCTTTAAAAAAGCGCTCATTTTTGGGGCTTTTGACATTTTGCACCTGAAATTTTGCTCAGATCTTAAAAAAACCCCTCATTTTGGGGCATTTGACATTTTGCACCTGAAATTTTGCTCAGATCTTTAAAAGAAGCGCTCGTTTTGGGGCTTTTGACATTTTGCATGTAAAATTTTCCTCAAATCTTAAAAATAAAGCTCATTTTTGGGCTTTTGACGTTTTGCACTTGAAATTTTGCTCAGATCTTAAAAAAAAAAAAGCTCATTTTTGGGCTTTTGACATTTTGCGCCTGAAATTTTGCTCAGATCTTTAAAAGAAGCGCTCGTTTTGGGGCTTTTGACATTTTGCGCCTGAAATTTTGCTCTAATCTTAAAAAAAACCAACAAAGCAGCTCATTTTTGGGCGGCGCTTGTCCCTCTTGCCAGGAGTTGGTCGGCCATAATCCTTACGGAAGCCACCTTGAGATGTTCTATGATGGAAGGAGGTTGGAAGAGGTGTTGCCCGTCGTTGGACCATCCTTGGAGATACTCAAGGAGGCGGCCGTGGGTCGAGAAGACCTCGCTTTGTGCTGGAGGGTTGGTGTGGATGGTTGGGATGGATCATCTCCAGGTCTTGGCTCCAAACCTTCATCTGTGGGGACACACGGGGACCTTAGTGGGATGTTTCGGGACCTTAGTGGGACGTTTTGGGACTTTAGTGGGACGTTTCAGGACCTTAGTGGGACATTTTGGGACTTTGGTGGGATGTTTCAGGACCTTAGTGGGACGTTTTGGGACCCACAGCAACCTGTCTCTCCTTGCAGGTGGTGGGACCACGGATGGTGAGGAGGATGGAAGTGATGAGAGGACGGAGACGCGTTGGACAAGACCCGGGATGGGGCAACGTGGGGTTGGGAAACGGGTGGGAAAGGGGACGAGGGGTGGTGGGACGGGGGAGAGCACGCGGCCAGGAGGTCCCATGGCAGGAGGTGCTGAGGAGGAGGAGAGTGGGAGATGTTTTCCTTGGGGATCATCCCTGACCACCCACCGGTGTGGTCACATCGGGGAGAAGTCTTACAAGTGTCCCAAATGTCCCAAACTGGGGCACAGGTCCCACCTCATCACCCACCAACAGACCCATGAGTGACTCCTACAAGTGTCCCAACTGCGGGAAGAACTTCAACCAGAGGTCCAACCTTCTCATCCACCAGCAGGTCCACACCGGGGAGAGACCTTACGGTTGTGCCGAGGGCGGCACAAAACCTTCAGCCTCCACTCCCACCTCCTCTTCCATCAGAGGACCCACCAGGTCCTTGCCCCAAAGGCGGGAAGAGCTTCAACGATAGCTCCAACCTCATCACCCACCAACGTATCCACACCGGGGAGAAGCCCTACAGATGCTCCAAGCGTGGAAAAGGTTTTGGACACCTCTCGCATCTCCACCGGCACCAGAGGACCCACACGGGGGAGAAGTCCTTCACCTGCTTGAGGTGTGGGAAGAGCTTTGGCGAGGGCTCCTCCCTCATCTGTCACCAACGGGTCCATACATGATCCTGTTTTGGGGTGGGATGAGGAGCTCCAGCTTTCCCACCAAGGATGGGGGGAAGCAGGTGACACCTTTCCCGGCTTGATGGTGGTGGCTATCAGGCAGATGACCCCAAAATTGAGCAGGGAGAAGGAGCTCAATGGGGGTTTTGGGCTTGTGCTCAACCCCAAGATGCACGGGGCAAGTCTGATTTATTCCTTATGGTGTTTCCACCAAAAAAAACCCAAACCCTGAAGTTCCACCAAAAAAACCTGAAGATCCATCAAAAAAACCGTGAGGAGCCACCAAAAACCCTGAAGTTCCACCAAAACACCCTGAAGATCCACCAAAGAAAACCCGAAGATCCACCAAAAACCCCCTGAAGCTCCACCAAAAACGCCCAAAGCTCCACCAAAAACCCCTGAAGATCCACCAAAACAACCTGAAGCTCCACCAAAAAACCCTGAAGATCCACCAAAACAACCTGAAGCTCCACCAAAAACCCCTGAAGATCCACCAGGATGATGGGAGAAATAAACTCCAGGTGAGTCTTCCAGGCTTTCGAAGCCTTTGGGGGCCATGAAGTCCTCAAAGTCTTGGGTGACGGCCATCAAGGTGAGGTGTCCCCAAGTCCTGGGTGGTGTTGGCAGGCACGTGGGGTGAGATCCTGGCTGCAGACCCCAGGGGTGCAAGGGGTCACCCCACACGTATGAAGGAATGGCACCACGTGTGGTGGAGTTCGTCTTCTCCTGGGGCAGGGGATGGTCCTTCCCTTCGGTGAGAGGGTCTCCACAGCCGTCATGGGAAGGTGCAGCTCAGCTGTACGGGGGGCCCCATGTGCTGGAAGGACTGGTGGTCTTTGTCCATGAGATCAGTTGGGACACGGAAGGTCCTGGGGAGGGTGGGGGGTGGGAATCGCATCACAGCTCCTTGTAGGGAGGGTTTGGTGGAGCCAAAACCGTGATGGAGTCAAAACCTTGTTGGAACCAAAACCGTGGTGGAGTCAAAACCTTGTTGGAACCAAAACCGTGGTGGAGCGAAAACCGTGGTGGAGCCAAAACCGTGATGGAGTCAAAACTTTGTTGGAACCAAAACTGTGGTGGAGTGAAAACCGTGGTGGAGCCAAAAGCTTGATGGACCCAAAACCTTGGTGGAGCCAAAACCTTGGTGGACCCAAAACCTTCATGGAGCCAAACTCTTCCTGGAGCCAAAAGCTTGGTGGAGCCAAAAGCTTGATGGAGATGAAACCGTGATGGAGCCAAACCCTTGATGGAGCTCAAACCTTGCTGGAGCCAAAAATTTTGGTGGAGCCAGAAATTTTGATGGAGCCGAAACCTTGGTGGAGCCAAACGCTTGATGGAGACGAAATCTTGGTGGAGTCAAAACCGTGATGGAGCCAAACCCTCGATGGAGCTGAAACCTTGGTGGAGCCAAACGCTTGATGGAGCCGAAACCTTGGTGGAGCTGAAACCGTGATGGAGTCAAAACCGTGATGGAGCCAAAACTGTGGTGGAGCCAAAAGCTTGATGGAACCAAAACCTTATCAGAGTGAAAATCTTGATGGAACCCAAAACCTTGATGGAAGTCAAAACCTTGATGGAACCCAAAACCTTGGTGGAGTCAAAACCTTGATGGAGCCAAACCCTTCTCTGTGGGGCCGGCTGAGGTGAGGACGGAGGAGATGTTTCCGGAGCACCACAGATATCCCGTTCATACGGACGTTGGGTCCTTTTGGAGATTCTGTAGCTTCCGTCTGACTTTGTAGAGCCGTAAGGAAGGAAGGGACCCCGCTCACTCCTGTGGAGAAACCCAAGACAGGAGCAACGGCTGCAGCTGCTCCCGGGCAAGACTTTTTCACCCCACCTCGGCACGGTTTTACCGCGTCGGTTATTTT
>NW_009646334.1:26968-29269 GCF_000708025.1 Charadrius vociferus | reverse complement strand
TTTTTTTTGACTTGTGTCAGTGAAAAAAAATGTGCTTTTATTTTTTTTTTTTTCATATATATTCAAAGAATCGCCTCTTTTCGCTCACCGAGGACCTGTTTTCACCCTCTGCCTCTTGCGGGTTGATGGTGCCTCCCCCCCTCCGACCCCTCTTCCTCCCCTTTTTTTCTTTTTTTTTTGGTTCCCTCCCTCCCCCCCCGATTAAGACTTCAGATTTATTCCATTTTCTTCCATTTATTCATTAAACCCTCCCCCCAAATCAAATTAGGAATATACCCTTATTCTACACGGACCCCCTTCCCCTCTCCCCGCCCCCCGCAACCCCGGCGGCAATTTAATTAAGACAACGGAAATTTAAAATAGAGCTAAAAATAAAGACCCCACCCCGTTCTCCTCCTGGCACCGTCCGTCCCCCCCTCCTCTGCCCCACAGATGTTCCCTCAGAACCTTCTGCTCCAGCGGAGTCAAGTCCAGGAGGGATCTTGGGGAAGGGGGTGGGTGAAGTCTCTGGGTTGGACCCCAAAATGGTCCAAATGCCCAGGAGGTCTCTGCCCCATGGTGGAGCTTGTGGGGTGGGAACGGGGCTGGGAGGGAGTGGCTTCTTGTCCCCGGTTTGGGCATGGGGACGGTGGCTGAGGGTGCCCTGGGGTTGGGGGGCTTGGGTTTGATGTGGGGTGCTCGGCCTTCACACACCCACCCACCCCCCAATCCATGGTCTGCTCTTCCTCCCCGATGTGCTGGTGCCGCCCTCATCTCTCCAGGGAAGTAGCCAAGACCCTTGGAGATGTGGTGAACCCCCTTTCAAGGTGGGCTGAACCCCACGGAGATGGGCTGAACCCCTTTGGAGGTGTCCTGAACCTCTTGGAGATGGGCTGAACCCCTTTGGAGGTGTCCTGAACCCTTTGGAGACATGCTGAGGTTGTGCTGAACCCCTCAAGACACGCTGAGCTCCTTCAAGATGTGTGGAACCCCTTTGGAGACATCCTGAACCCCTTTGAGATGTGTTGAATCCCTTTGGAGACATCCTGAAGCCCTTTGAGATGTGCTGAACCCCTTTGGAGGTGTCCTGAGCCCCTTCGAGCTGAGCTGAACCCCTTTGGAGACATCCTGAAGCCCTTTGAGATGTGATGAACCACTTAGGAGATGTTCTGAACCCCTTGGAAATGTGCTGAACCCCTTTGCAGGTGTCCTGAACCCCTTGGAGATGTGGGAAACCCTTTGGAGATGTCCTGAACCCCTTCAAGATGAGCTGAACCCCTTGGAGATGTGCTGAACTTCTTCAAGAGATGCTGAACCCCTTTGGAGACATCCTGAACCCCACTGAGATAGGATGAACCCCTTTGGAGGTATCCTGAACCCCTTTGAGATGTGCTGAAGCCCTTTGCAGACATCCTGAACCCCTCTGAGATATGGTGAACCCTTTTGAGATGGGATTAAGCTCTTAGGAGATGTGCTGAACCCCTTTAGAGACATCCTGAACACCACTGAGATATGATGAACCCCTTCGAGATGTGATTAAGCCCTTAGGAGATGTCCTGAACCCCACTGCGATATGACAAACCCCTTTGGAGGTATCCTGAACCCCTTTGAGATGCAACTAAGCCCTTAGGAGATGTCCTGAACCTCTTTGGAGACATCCCAAACCCCCCAGAGATGTGCCGCAGAGCCACCCTAAAAACCATTTAGGAGACTGAGGCCGTTAATGGTCATTAACGACCCCAAACCATCCCCACTTGGGACCCCCCACCACCTGTGGTCCCGGGGCTCTATTTAAGCCCAGCCCTGGGGATTGTGGCCCTCCTACAGGACTTCTTGGAGGAGAATCCATGCATGGCCATGGACCCTGCTGATCCACCCCACAGGCTACCAACCCAGCTTGCCCCTCGCTCAGGTGGGTGGGATGTGGTCATGCCCAGTGGTGCCCCTTGGGGTCTGGGGGGAGTTATTTTAATTTAATATCTTCTTGGGGTTCACCAGCAGATGTTTGGAGCCACCCTGGGGACGTTCTGGGAGCCAACCCTCCCCCGTGGTCCAAGCGGAATAGCCTTTTGGGGTTAAAAAGGGGGGGTTTGGTACCACCACGCTCTTGGTTGTCTGAGTGACCCCCAACCCGAAGGGTTCAGCTGGTGAAGGTTCACCGCTTCCCTCCCTCCTGAGACCTTTTTACCGGATTCATGGGAATCCCACACTGGAAAAACGCACATTTTTAACCGCCGGATGAGTTGCAACCGGGTTTCAAATTGGGGCAACCCAACCAGAAACTCAACCAAAAGGGTAAAAAGGGGGGGAACCGCCCCCCCC
>NW_009646334.1:26061-26709 GCF_000708025.1 Charadrius vociferus | reverse complement strand
CCCCCCAAAAAAAAAATATAATAATAATAAAAAATAATGAAAAGACGCGAGCCGCAGTGACAAGGCAAGGTGGGGTGTGTCCCGTCCCCCTCCCTCCCCCCCAAAAAAAAAGCCGACACGGAGGGAACCGTTGACAAACAGCACAGCGACACGTCCACGCCGGTTTCGGAAGCACGGACAACACCAGAAAATAGCTAAATTTCACTCAAAACGCAGTTCGGTGGGGGTGGTTTCCCCTTCCCTCCCTTCCTCCCCTCCCCCCCCCTCCAAAATATCCTCGCTGAAGCCCTCCGTGCTCTTCTCGGGGTGGCCTTTGTCCCTCGTTGGCTCCGTTGGGGACCTCCCCGCGTGCGCGGTCACGGCGTCCTCCGAAAACGATTCCGTTATTTGACGTTCTCGACTTCATCTCTCTCCTTCCTCTTCCTCTTCCTCCCCATTTCCAGGTCCTGGGCTCCGCGGGGTGGGTGTGTGTGGGGGTTTTTTTCTCCTCGTGTCCTCCTCCTCCTCCTTGGTGACCTCATCCCCAGTCATCGAGGTGACCGAGCTGCGTGGTTTCGCCGCGCCTTTGATTTTTTTTTTTAATTTTTTTTTTTTTTTGGGGTGGGGTTAATTTGGCCCAAATCGGCCGGTGAGCCCCAAGGCAGGGCG
>NW_009646334.1:23750-25887 GCF_000708025.1 Charadrius vociferus | reverse complement strand
GGGGGTGTCAGGAGGGTGTCATGTCCTGTCCTCCCCAGTGACACGAAGACAGAATTAACATCCTTGGTGACATCGTGGTTGTGTCAGCGGTGACGTCATGGTTGTGCCAGAGGTGACATCCCCGTTGATCTGTTGGTGACGTCGTGGCTGTGCCAGCAATGACATCATGGTTGTGCCATTGGTGACATCATGGCTGTGCCATTGGTAATGTTATGGTTGTGCCAGCGGTGACATCCCTGTTGATCCATTGGTGATGTCATGGCTGTGCCAGCAATGACACCCTGCTTGTGCCAATGGTGACATCATGGTTGTGCCAATGGTGACATCATGGTGGTGCCAGCAATGACACCCTGGTTATGCCATTGGTGACATCATGGCTGTGCCATTGGTGACATCCCCATTGACCCATTGGTGACATCATGGTTCTGCCGGCAATGACGCCCTGGTTGTGCCATCAGTGACATCATGGTTGTGCCATCAGTGACATCAAGGTTGTGCCAATAGTGACATCCCAATTGATCCATCGGTGACATGGTTATGTCAGTGATGACATCCTGGTTGTGTCAGCAGTGACATCACATTTGTGCCGTTGGTGACATCCCGGTTGCACCAGCAGTGACGTCCTGGCTCTATCATTGGTGACGTCATGATTGTGCCTTAGCTGACATCACGGTTGTGGCACCGGTGACATCACCGCATCTGCCGCCGGTTCGGCTCCCACTTCCCGCGACGCCGCTACTTCCTCAGTTGTTTTTATCCCTTTCTCTATTTTTATCACCGATTATTATTTCTTTCCCCCCATTCCACACGTCCTTCACTTTCTTTCCCTCCTCTTCATTTTCGCTTCCTATAGTTGGTTTTTTTTTTCCCCATATTTTGATATTTTTCCTCTTTTTTTTTCGCACCTACGTTACCGCCTGTTCCTCTTGCCGATATTTTAAACATATTTATTTTGGGTTTTTTTCCCCCCCAATAAACACGAGTCCTTCCCAGAGCATCTCCTCTTGAATTAGGGTTGGGTTTGGTTTGTTGTTTTTTTTTCCCAGTCGAAAACTTCCCGTTTCCAGTGATTTCAGCAATTCCCGACTTTTCCAAAAGGAAGCGAGCCGAAAAAGCTTATTTCAGCTTTTTCTCCTCTTCCGGAGGGGATGAAAAAAATAGTCATTCTCAGCCTTAATTCTGTTTCTTCTGTATTTCTTTTGACGCGTTTCTATTTTGGATGTAACCCTTTCCGTTCCTTTTAGTGTTGGTTGTCTTTTCTTTTTTTAATTTTTCAAAATTTTCTTCATTTATTTCCCCGCCCCCCCCGTTCCCCCCCCCCGAGAAGCCCTCCGGTAATAGGGAAGAAATGGGAGAAATCGGGATTTCGGGCAGGAAAAAAAAATAATTAAAAAATAAAGCACCACCACCGCCTTTTCCCGATAGTACCGAAATGCACCAAATCCCGTTCCGAGGGACGGAGCGAAAAACCAACATAAAAATTCAGGGAAATCAGTAACAATTAAAAAAAAAAAAACAAACCCAAAAACTAAACCCAACAAAAAAACACACAACAAAACCCACCACAAACGCGCGAAAGTTTTTTTTGCAAAGTCCGCGTGGACAAGGATAAAAAAACCAACAAAAAAAAAACCCCAACCCCAAACAACCCCCAAATATTCCATTAAGTGCCTGAAAAAATACGACGTCACAACATCGCGGGGTTTTGCCCGAAAGTATTTTCTTGCCGAAAGGAAAAAAAAATAATTCAAAATGAAAGGGGAAAAAAAAAAAAACCACCAAAAAAACCCCAACAAAAACAACAAAACCCCCAAAACAACCAAAAACCGGACTGGCTCCATTTCTGAGGAATGATGCGGGATGAGATGAGCTCCGGGAGACGCCACGGGAGATGGGGACGTGGAAATATCCCCCCCTGAGTCCCTCAGGGCAGCTCCTGGGTGGTAGAAGGTGACGTGGCGGCGTGGGACAACTCCTGTTTTTGCCGTTTTTTCTCCCAAAATGCTCCGAGGTGGGAGGAGAAGGTGGTACCTGGATTGGGGGTGATGACGTGGACCTTCATCCGATGGGGAGAAGAGGTGAGGAGATGCTCTGGTGGGCACCAACGGGAGATGTTGGGATAAGGGATGGGGTGGGG
>NW_009646334.1:23178-23581 GCF_000708025.1 Charadrius vociferus | reverse complement strand
TGAGGTCACCCCAGTGTGGGTGTGGGGTGAGCAGTTGGAGAGGTTGGTAGGAGGATGGAGCCACCGCACGAGAGGGACTTCGCCGCCCCCCTCTAATTAGTGAGATCATTAATTAGCCATAAAGGCTGAACAGTTCCAGGTGGGAATAAGTTCCCCAACACTGGGGTTTTGAGGCCAACTCCAGTTGGGTGTTGGGCGAGCGGCTGGGGAGGTCGGGAGGAGGATGGAGCTGGGGGCTGCAGCCAGGGTCCCTCATCCCCTAATTAGCGAGATCATTAATTATCCACTGAGGATTAACAGCTCTGGGTGGGAACGGCCACCCCCCCAGTGATGGGTCTTTGAGGCCAACTCCAGTTGGGTGTTGGGCGAGTGGCTGGGGGGGGCGGGGGGGGGGTGGAGGCGC
>NW_009646334.1:20021-22584 GCF_000708025.1 Charadrius vociferus | reverse complement strand
GTCCCCGGCGTGGGTACGTTGGTGGCGGTTGAGGTGGGAACTGCGGCTGAAGCATTTGCCGCACTCGGGACACTTGTAGGGTTTCTCGCCGGTGTGGACGCGTTGGTGGATGGTGAGCTCGGAACGTTGGATGAAGCTCTTGCCGCATTCGGAGCACTGGTAGGGTTTCTCGCCGAGGTGGATGCGTTGGTGCTTGATGAGGTTGGAGGAGACGCTGAAGCACTTGCCGCAGACGTTGCACTTGTAGGGTTTCTCCCCGGTGTGCATCCGGCGGTGCTTGGTGAGGTCCGACTTCTGGATGAAACCCTTCCCGCAATCGGGACACTTGTAGGGCTTCTCGCCAAGGTGGGTCCGTTGATGTTTGATGAGGTTGGAACGGACGCTGAAGCTCTTCCCGCACTCTCCGCACTTGTAGGGTTTTTCTCCCGTGTGCATCCGGCGATGCTTCACCAACGCCGAATTTTGCCCGAAGCTTTTCCCGCATTCGGGGCAGGTATAGGGTTTCTCCCCCGTCTGCGTCCCCTGGTGCTTGACGTTCTCTGCCCGGTAAGTGAAGTTCTTCCCGCACTCGCTGCACTTATGGGTTCGCTCCGGTGCCGGTCGAGCACGGGCACCCCAAAGAAAGCTCTTCCCGCAATCGGTGCACTTACAGGGTCGTTCACCGGTGCCGGTCAACAGCCGCCGGCGTTTGTTGGAGGCCAAGAAGCTCTTCCCGCAATCGGTGCATTGGCAAGGTTGCTCGGCGCCGGCGTGGACACGTTGGTGCCTCTCCAAGTGGGAACTCTGGGAGAAGCTCTTCCCGCAATCCCCGCAGCGGTAGGGTTTCTCACCCATGTGGATACGCCGATGCCGGTCAAGATGGGAGCTCCAGGCAAAGCTCTTACCGCAATCACCGCATTGGTAGGGTTTGCCGGCGGCGTGGCTCCGTTGATGCTGCAACAAGGCGGCGTTCAAGCCGAAACCTTTGCCGCACTCCCCGCACTTGTAGGGCTTCTCGCCGGCATGAGCGCGCCGGTGTTTGGCCAACGCCGCGCTCTTGGTGAAGCCCTTGCCGCATTCGTTGCACTGCAAAGGTTTCTCGGGGGTTTTGGAGCCGTCGGTGCCGCGAGGAGTGGGGCAGCGGCCGCAATCGGCGCAACGGCAAGCGGGTTCGCCGGCGACGGCGTGGGTACGGCGATGCCGGTCGAGGTGGGAGCTCCAACTGAAGCTTTTACCGCACTCGGGGCAGGCGTAGGGCTTTTCGCCGGTGTGGATCCGGCGATGCCGTTCCAGGTGGGAATTCCAGTTGAAACCCTTCCCGCAATCCCCGCATTTGTAGGGTTTTTCCTCCAGGTGTAGTTTTTGGTGCTTCACCAAACTGGCGGTGGCCGGGAAACTCTTCCCGCAGACGCCGCATTGGCAAGGCGCCGCGCCGGCACCGGTGCCGGCGTGCACCCGTTGATGTTGGATGAAAGCCGAACCGACGCTGAAGGTTTTGCCGCAATCGGGGCACTTGTAGGGTTTGTCGCCGGCGTGCCGGCGTTGGTGGGTGATGAGGGTGGAGCTGAGCCGAAAACATTTCCCGCATTCGGGGCACTTATGGGGTCGTTCGGTCCCTCGCCGGCGTTTGTTGAAGGCGGAACCGAACGCCAAAGCTTTGCCGCAGTCGTGGCAGCGGCCGTGGCCGAGCAAGGCGCGAGGAGGGAATTTCTTGAAGCTACGGTGGCCCGATTTCCCCTGTCGTTTGCCCGGTGGCTTTCTGGGTTGGTTCTCCGGTTTTTGAGGACTGTCACCGGGTTTTGGCCCCTCGGCGCCGGTGGGGCTGGTCCCTTTGGGCTTCCCCGCCGGCGTCCCCTCGGCGTCCACCTTCTCCAGCTCGCCCGGCGGTGGGTCTTCCTCTTCGTTCTCACTCAACAACCCATCGTCTACAGGGAAAAAAGGGGGTGAGGATCCCACCCCCGTTGCCAAAAACCCACCGGTTGGCCACCCGCATCCCTCCCTGCGTCACGGCAGACCCATCTGGCGGCTTCCCCATCTCCTGCACCCATCACCCCATAGTTTTAGGGCTTCCGAAACACGCTCGCGGTCATCGGCGGTATCGCCGTCGGCTGACTTACCGGTTACCAACCCCCTCCTCCGGTGCGATTCGGCGAAGGCGGTGATGCGCGGCCAACTGATGGCGATTTCTTCGGCTAGGGGAGACAGTTGGATATCGGTTTGAGCTCTTTTCCACCCCCGAAAAAAAAAAAAAAAAAAAGCAGAGAAATTCGAACGCCGGGATGGGGATGGCCAAGAGCACCGGCAACCGGAAAGCCACGCTTGGAAACGGGGTCCCCGGTTGAATTCTGCTCCCCTCCACCACCTCTATTTAAGCTCAATCCTGGCAATTTTGGTGCTTTTACACCCGACCAATCCAGCCGCTAATGAAGGTAATTAATTGAATTTTAGTCTCCTCGAATAAGAAGAAGAAATTAGGGGGAAATGATGAACCTCACCCAGGGAGATGACGCTCTCGTAGCTCTCCTGCATCTCGTCCCGGTGGTCCAGGCTCGTCCCGGTGCCGGCACGGGTTTTTTTTGGGGGG
>NW_009646334.1:16931-17216 GCF_000708025.1 Charadrius vociferus | reverse complement strand
AGGGACGGGGGCCAGGGGGGTTGGGGTGTCCCCTTCGTCCCCTATAGACCCGGTGGGGAGTGGGGGGTCCCCTTTGTGCCCCATAGACCTGGTGGGGAGCAGGAAGGGGGGATGGGGGGGTCCCCTTTGTCCCCTATAGACCTGTTGGGGAGTGGGGTGTCCCCTCTGTGCCCCATAGACCCAGTGGGGAGTAGAGGGGTGGTCGTCTCCATCCCCTATAGACCCGGTGGGGTTCCACCTGAACCCCAAACTTCCCCAAGTTCCTGGTGACACGTTTTTTTGGGG
>NW_009646334.1:14606-16772 GCF_000708025.1 Charadrius vociferus | reverse complement strand
GGGAGAAGAGGGAGGAACTGGGGGACGGTGATGGGGCGGTCGCGGTTTTCCAGGGTCCCCGGGCCACCGGCCGAGGTGTGAGAAGGGACGATGGATCCCTGGGGGGCTGCGGAGCCGGAGCAGACGGTGCTTTTTGAGGGGGACGAGGAGGAGGACACCTACGAACCCCCCGGGATGCAGAGTAAGTGTCGAGGTGGGTTGTGAGGGTTCCTTCAGCCGTGGGAAGGGGATGGAGATCCTCCAGCCATGGGAAGGGGGTGGAGATCTTCCAGTCTTGGGAAGGGGGTGGAGATCTTCCAGTCTTGGGAAGGGGATGGAGATGCTCCAGCCCTGGGAAGAAGGTAGAGATCTTCCAACCTTGGGAAGGGGACAGAGATGCTCCAGCCGTGGGAACGGGATGGAGATGCTCCAGCCATGGGACGGGGGTGGAGATCTTCCAGTCTTGGGAAGGGGATGGAGATCATCCAGCCTTGGGAAGAGGGTGGAGATCTTCCAGTCTTGGGAAGGGGGTGGAGATCCTCCAGTCTTGGGAAGGGGATGGAGATCTTCCAGCCTTGGGAAGAGGGTGGAGATCTTCCAGTCTTGGGAAGGGGGTGGAGATCCTCCAGCCATGGGAAGGGGGTGGAGATCTTCCAGTCTTGGGAAGGGGATGGAGATCATCCAGCCTTGGGAAGAGGGGGGAGATCTTCCAGTCTTGGGGCCTCCAGCCTTGGGAAGGGAATGGAGATCCTCCAGCCTTGGGAAGGGGGTGGAGATGCTCCAGCCTTGGGAAGGGGGTGGAGATGCTCCAGTCTTGGGAAGGGGACGGAGATGCTCCAGACTTGGGAAGGGGATGGAGATTCTCCAGCCGTGGGTGTCCCCTCACCTCAAACAGAGCCCGTGTCCTCGGTCCTACGCCAAGGACGTGCCGAGAAGCTCACAGTTATGAGGTGCACCAGCCCAATCCCCATGCAGCTCCCATGGGAAGGGGGTCTCCGTCCCCGGTAACCCACTCCACCCCGGGTTTGACCCCCATCTTCCATGTCCGTTGTCCCAGGGACCCCGAGCAACCCTGAGACGGATCCCCCGACGGCGGGCGACCCCGAGATCGTAGAGCTGGATACGGCCACCTTGTTGGGTCACCCCGAGGAAGGTTCACCGGGCGAACGCAGCCCGGCACGGGAGACCTTACGTTGGACCGTGGTCCAACAGATCGACTCCCCCGGCGCGGCGGGAGGTCAACGGGGCGGTAAAACCGGAGCGGGAGCCGGCGCCTTCTCCAACTTCAAGAGCATCATCGTGTTGCAGAAGAGTTACGAGTGCGGGGAATGCGGCAAGAGCTTCAGCTGCAGCTCCCACTTCAGCAAACACCGGCGGACCCACACCGGTGAGAAACCCTTCCTCTGCCTCCATTGCGGTAAGAGCTTCAACGTCAGCTCCAACCTCTACCGCCATCAACGGGCTCACGCCGCCGAACGCTCGGGTCCGCCCGCTCCAGCGACGCGCGCCGGTGGCTTGCCGTATAAATGCGAGGAGTGCGGCAAGAGTTTTCGCCGGAACAAGGAATTGGTGACCCACCAACGCTTGCACACCGGTCGTTTGCCCTTCCAATGCCGTCACTGCGGGAAAAGCTTCAGTTGGAGCTCCCATTTCGACCGGCACCAACGGGTCCATACCGGTGAAAAGCCCTACCAGTGTCCGGAATGCGGGAAGTGTTTTAGTCGCAGCTCCCACCTCTACCGACACCAACGCACCCACGCCGGCGGTCGCTCTTACATCTGCACCTATTGCGGGCGTAGTTTCGGTAGCACCCTCCATTTTGACCGCCATCAACGCACCCACACTGGCCAACGACCCTACAAGTGTACCCTTTGCCGGAAAAGTTTTGGCGACGGGCCGGCGTTGGTCAAACATCAACGCCTTCACCTGGGTGATGGGCCTTTCCGTTGCGAAGAGTGCGGTAAAGCCTTCGGCGCCCGCGCCCAGTACGCCCAACATCGCCGTAGCCTCCACGGCGGCGGTGAGAAACCTTACCGCTGCGACGATTGCGGGAAGAGTTTTTCCTGGAGCTCTCATTGGGAACGCCACCAACGGATCCATACCGGCGAACGACCTTACCAATGCGGGGACTGCGGCAAACGTTTCGGCCGGACCTCCCACCTCTACCGCCACCAACGTACCCACGCC
>NW_009646334.1:12159-13950 GCF_000708025.1 Charadrius vociferus | reverse complement strand
GGTGTGGGGGGAGAAGGGGATGGGGTTGGAGCGGCTCCTTGCCAAACCCGTCCCCCCGTCCCCAAAATATCTGGGGTGGCTTCATCCCTTGCCCGTCCCACCTTCCCCGTGCCCACCAGCTTTGAGCGACACCCAAAGCCCTCCGAGTCGCGCTTGGGGTGTGATGACACCATCTACCAAACGACACCGTTCGGGGCAAAAGAACCCCAATTTTGGGGTTTCGTTGGGTAAGAAACAAGCCCGGGTGTCTACCCCCGGCGGTTCCCAGCCCCGCGCCGGCGACGCTTCGGCGCAGACCCGGCGCGAGCGGTTTATTTAATGTATTTATTGTATTTATTCAGCGGGAGCCCACCAGCGCTTGGAGGAACCCAACGCGTTGGGGTGAGCTGGAGCTGGGACGAGGGTGGGTTTGTCCCCAAGGCGGTGGGGCGGAGATGCCGGTGGCTCCTCTCGGGGCTGATGGATCAACCACCGTTACTCGTGACGGGAACCCGTCGGTGATGGGGAGGAGGTGGCACCACCTATGGCTGGAAGGAAACCCCCGGGAGATCATGGAGAGCGTCACCTGCAGGCGTTCCCCAACCGAAAAGAGGTGAACCCTCCAGGCGAACTTCAGGGATGGGAGCGGGACACAAAGCCAGGGATTTCGCGGCGTATTTGGGGTGGTGGCCGCGCCGGTTGCCTGGTCCGTCTCTTCCCAAGATGAGCAGGAGCTGTGTTTGTATTGTGAATAAAAAAAATAGTCTAGTTCGAAAAGCCGGCGGGTGGCTTCTGCTTCTCCTCCTCCTCAGAGCTGCGAAATCCCGGCTCTTCCCCGTGCGGCAAAAAAAAACGGAGAGGTTGGGGGTCGCCTTGGGTGGGGCACTCCAAAATGATGCCAAAATAATGGGGGTGGGGGAGGAGCCCATCCTGAGGAAACTCAACCAGCCTGCGCCGGTTCAGCTTCATTGGGTCTAGAGACCTTCATTGGGTCCAGAAAGGTTCTCCATGGAGGAAGATCTTCTGCCTTCATTGGGTCTAGAGACCTTCATTGGGTCCAGAAAGGTTCTCCATGGAGGGGGTCTAGAGACCTTCATTGGGTCTAGAGACCTTCATTGGGTCCAGGAGGGTCTCCATGGAGGAAGATCTTCTGCCTTCAGTGGGTCCAGGAAAGAGGGTCATCCTGCCCCACATCACTGCCAGACCCCGCCTGCTACCCGTCTCCTGGTGTGAAGTCTCCAGTGTCTACTACTGTGGTTGAGCTTCGAAGGAGGTTTCTATGGGACGTGTCCTCCAGTTTCCTTGGGATGTGGGCATCTCGTTGCCTTCTCTGTGGGCAATAAACAACTTGGGTATCTCCTGGGCATCTCCTTGGGCAACAACTTGGGCATCTTCTTGGGCAACTTGGGTAACTCCTTGGGCATCTCCTTGGGCATCTCCTTGGGTGACTCCTTGGGCATCTCCTGGGGCATCTCCTTGGGGACCTCCTAGAGCAACTCCTGGGGCGTCTCCTTGGGCACCAACTTGGGCAACTCCTTGGGCACAAACAACTTGGGTATCTCCTGGGCACCTCCTGGGGCACCTCCTGGGGCATCTCCTTGGGTACGTCCTTGGGCATCTCCTGGGGCATCTCCTTGGGTATCTCCTGGGGCATCTTCTTCCTTGGGCATCTCCTGGGGCATCTCCTTGGGTATCTCCTGGGGCATCTCCTTCCTCAGGCATCTCCTGGGGCATCTCCTGGAGCATCTCCTTCCTTGGGCATCTCCTGGGGCATCTCCTGGAGCATCTCCTTCCTGGGGCATATCCTGGGGC
>NW_009646334.1:9963-10658 GCF_000708025.1 Charadrius vociferus | reverse complement strand
GGGGCATCATCTGGGTACCCCATAGAAGGGGGGGGAGCATCCCTATGGCACCCCAAAAAAGTGGGGGGTATCCCTCGGGCACCCCAAAATATGGGGTGAAACCCCTGGGTGCCCCATAGAGGGGGAGAGCATCCCCCTGGGCACCCCAAAATGTGGGGTGCAGCCCCTGGGTGCCCCATAGAAGGGGAGAGCATCCCTATGGCACCCCAAAAAAGGAGGGGGGGGCATCTCCTGGGCACCCCAAAAAGTGGGGTGCATCCCCTTGGGCACCCTAAAGAGGGGGTGAGCATCCCCCTGGGTACCCCAAAATGTGGGGTGAAGCCCCTGGGTGCCCCATAGAGGGGGAGAGCATCCCCCATGGCACCCCAAAAAAGTGTGTGGGGGGCATCTCCTGGGTACCCCAAAAGAGTGGGGTGAGCACCCCCTGGGCACCCCAAAAACGGGGGGCAGCCCCTGGGCACCCCAAAAAAGTGGGGCGCATCCCTTGGGTACCCCAAAATGTGGGGTGAAGCCCCTGGGTGCCCCATAGAGGGGGAGAGCATCCCCCATGGCACCCCAAAAAAGTGTGTGTGGGGCATCTCCTGGGTACCCCAAAAGAGAGGGGTGAGCACCCCTTGGGCACCCCAAAAACGGGGGGCAGCCCCTGGGTGCCCCATAGAGGGGGAGAGCATCCCCCATGACACCCCAAAAAAGTG
>NW_009646334.1:5566-8313 GCF_000708025.1 Charadrius vociferus | reverse complement strand
GGGGGGGGGAATTTTGGAGGTTTTAGGGGGGGATTTGGGAAATTGGGAGGGAATTCCGGAGGTTTTGGGGGTTCGGCACGTTGGGGTGAGTTCTTTAGGGTTGGGGGAGCCCCCGAAATTTGGGGGAATTCCAAAGGTTTTGGGGGATTCTGCAAATTTGGGGGAATTCCAAAGGTTTTTGGGGAACCCCCAAAATTGGGTGAAATCCTTAGGTTTTTGGGAAACTCCAAATTTGAGTGACTTCTTGGGGTTTTGGGGGACCCCCCCAAAATTCGGTGAATTCCTTAGGTTTTTGGGAAACTCCAAATTTGGGTGAATTCCTCAGGGTTTTGGGAATCCCCCCTAATTTGGGTGAATTCCTCAGGTTTTGGGGAACCCCAAATTTGGGTGAATTCCTCAGGTTTTTGGGAACCTGCAAAATTTGGCTGAATTCCTTAGGTTTTTGGGGACCTGTAAATTTGGGTGAATTCCTCAGGTTTTTGGGGACCCCCTAAATTTGGGAAATTCCTTAGGTTTTTGGGGAACCACAAATTTGGGTGAATTGGCAGAAACCCCTCCAAATTTGGGTGAATCCCTTGGGATTTTGGTGGAAACCCCTCCAAATTTGGGTAAATCCCTTGGAATTTTGGTGGAAATCCTTCCAAAGTTGGGTGAATTCTTTGGGATTTGGTGGAAACCCTTCCAAACTTGGTTAAATTCCTTTGGATTTTGGTGAAACCCTGCCAAATTTGGGTGAATCCCTTGGGATTTTGGTGGAAACCCCTCCAAATTTGGTTGAATCCCTTCGGATTTTGGTGGAAACCCTTCCAAACTTGGTTAAATTCCTTTGGATTTTGGTGAAACCCTGCCAAATTTGGGTGAATCCCTTGGGATTTTGGTGGAAACCCTTCCAAATTTGGGTGAATCCCTTGGGATTTTGGGGATTGGAATTTCTAACGGCGGTTTTGGTTGGTTGGTTGGGTTTTGTTTTTTTTTCCAGGTGTGGAAGCGGAAGGGGAACAGGGTCAACCGGAGCCCACTCAGATCCAACCTTCGGCGGGGGCCGGTTCCAGCGATGGGGGGGTGAACCCCGATTTACGTCGGCAGTTGGGCCTCATCCTGCAAACGGCCGGCAGGAGCCAGGTGGAGAAGATGCTGCGGGAACTGGTGCGGGAACAGGGACAGGGGGGAAAGCGCCGGAATCGCAAGAAAACCCCCAAAGATGGAGGTAAATTTGGGGACCCACCAAGAGCATCACTGAGAACTTCCCCAAGACACAGCCCGATCTGGGTGGGGACACACCGTCCCATGGGAGATGGGGTGGGCGGTTCTTTTTCAGAGAATTATGGGATGCTTTGGGTCGGAAGGGACCTTTGAAGGTCATCTACTCCATGAGTAGGGTCATCTTCCACTAGACCAGGTTGCTCCAAGCCCTGTCCAACCCGACCTTGAACACCTCCAGGGATGGGGCATCTCCATCCTCTTCAGGAAACCTCTTCCAGTGTCTCACCGCCCTCAGCAGAAAACATTTCCTCCTCACATCTAACCCAAATCTGCCCTTTTTCACCTTAAAACCATCACTATGGACCTCATCGAACACTCCGTCCCCATAAGTACTGAAGGGCCACCACCAGGGCCACCCGGAGCCTTCTCTCCTCCAGGCTGACCAACCCCGACTCTCTCAGCCCCTCCCCACAGCAGAAGTGTCCCATCCCTCGCACCATCTCCGGGGCCTCCTCCGGCCCCACCCCAACAGCTCCGGGTCCTTCTCGTCCCCAAACTTGGGGTCATCTCCAGACTTGGGGTCAGCTCCAGACTTGCTGAGGGTGCCCTAGATCCCACCACCTATGTGGTTAATGAAGATATGGAACAGTACTGGTCCAGTACGGACCCCTGAGGGACACCACTCCTCACTGGTCTCCAGCTGGACATGCAGCTGTTGACCACGACTCTCTGGATGCCACCATCCGCCCAGTTCTTGATCCACCAAATGGTCCATCCATCAGCTCCATGGAATTGAGAACGGAGGACGTTGTGGAGGATCACGTCAAAGGGACGATGGTGGCACATGTCCCTGATGAATACATGGAACAGTCCTGGTCCCAGTACTGGTCCCTGAGGGATACCACTCCTCACTGGTCTCCATCTGGACACAGAGCCGTTGAACCACGACTCTCTGGATGCCACCGCCCACCCCATTCCTCATCCACCCAACGCTCCATCCATCAACTCCATGGACTTGAGAAAGGAGGACGTTGTGGAGAACCATGTCAAAGGGATGATGGTGGCACATGTCCATGATGGAACAGTACTGGTCCCAGTATGGACCCCTGAGGGACACCACTCCTCACTGGTCTCCATCTGGTCGTGGAGCTGTTGACCACGACTCTCTGGATGCCACCATCCACCACATGGTCCATCCATCAACTCTGTATCTCTCCACCGTAGAGAGAAGGACGTTGTGGGGGACCACCTCAAAGGGCTTCCAGAAGTCCAACTAGATGCCACCTTTCCCACGCTGGGGGGACGGGGGAGCTTAAATTTGGGGGGCTGTTGTGCCGGGAGGACCTCATGGTTTCACGATTTCTCACCGCGGTGCAGGCGCCGGCGCCGGGAGCGGGACGGAGGAGGACTCGGCACCACGGGACGGCGAAGAGACGGCGCCGGAGGATACCGAGCAGCGCCAAAGCGGGGGGCAGGCGGGTGAACCCCTCGTCACCGGTAAAGGGAACGGGGGGAAAAAGGGCGGGGGCGCGGCACCCCCCGCG
>NW_009646334.1:4227-5239 GCF_000708025.1 Charadrius vociferus | reverse complement strand
CAGCTCCCACCTCGACTGCCATCGTCGCACCCATGCCGGCGGACCCGGTCCGCCCTCCCAAACCCGCGCCCGTCCTCGCCCGCCTCCGCCGGAAAGCTCGGCGCCTCCTCACCGTTGCCCCGAATGCGGGAAGAGTTTCGCTCAACGCTCCGCTTTGGCCAAACACCGGAAGACCCACAGCGGCGAACGGCCTCACCGTTGCGGCGATTGCGGGAAGAGCTTCAGCCGGGGGTCCAACCTCACCCAACACCGGCGCATCCACACCGGCGAACGGCCCTTCGCTTGCGGCGATTGCGGCAAAGGTTTCATCCAACGCTCCGACCTGGAACGGCATCAACGCGTCCACACCGGTGAACGACCGTATACCTGCGCCGAATGCGGGAAGAGCTTCAGCGTCAGTTCCCACCTCGACCGGCACCAGAAGATCCACGCGGCCGAACGGGCGTCTTACCGTTGCCCCGAACATCTTGCCGGCTTCTTGGCCGCACACCGGCACGGTCGCCTCTTCCAATGCGCTCAATGCGGGCGATGTTTCGGTCAAGGTGCCGCGTTACTCAAACATCAACGCGCTCACGGTAGCGGGGGAAACACGGGGCAGTCCCCTAAGTGTCCGGATTGGGGAAGAACCCGGGGCGGCGCGGTTGGGTTACGTCCTCGCGCTCAACAATGTATGGATTGCGGGAGGGAATCGGATACCGGCGGCGGCGAAACGCCGGCGACGGCACCGCCGGAGAAACCCTATAAGTGCGGGGAGTGCGGGAAGGGTTTCGGGCAAATACAAAGATCGGCGTTGGTTAACCCCCGGCGTATCCACACCGGCGAAAAACCCTACGCCTGCGGGGATTGCGGGAAGGGTTTCATCCAGAAGTCGGACCTCACCATCCATCGCCGGATGCACACCGGGGAAAAACCCTACCGTTGTGGCGAGTGCGGCAAATGTTTCAGCGTCTCCTCCAACCTCATCACCCACCAACGCCCCCACTTGGGCGAAAAACCCTACCAGTGCCCCGAA
>NW_009646334.1:2060-3481 GCF_000708025.1 Charadrius vociferus | reverse complement strand
TTGGTGGCTAATTAATGATCTAATTAGGGGATGAGGGACTCCATCTGTGGGCCACAGCTCCATCCTGCTCCCGACCTCCCCAGCCGCTCGCCCAACGCCCAACTGGGCTGACCTCAAAGACCGGTAACTGGGGAGGTTGTTCCCACCCAGAGCCAGTCAGCCTTGGTTGCTAATTAACGATCTCTCTAATTAGATCATGGGAAAGTCCTCTTCATTCTGTGGCTCCATCCTCCTCCCGACCTCCCCAGCCGCTCGCCCAACACCCAACTGGGTTGACCTCAAAGACCCATCACTGGGGGGGGATCTTGTTCCTGCCCAGAGCCGGTCAGCCTTGGTGGCTAATTAACGATCTCTCTAATTAGAGGATGGGAAAGTCCTCTTCATTCTATGGCTTCATCTTCCTCCCGACCTCCCCAGCCGCTCGCCCAACACCCAACTGGGGTTGACCTCAAAGACCCATCACTGGGGGGGGGCTCGTTCCTGCCCAGTCCCGCCCAGCCTTGGCAGCTAATTAATGACCTGGCTAATTAGTGGATGGGGAATTCCCCCTCGTGCCATGGCTCCATCCTTCTCCCGACCTCCCCAGCCGCTCGCCCAACACCCAACTGGAGTTGGCCTCAAAGAGCCATAGTTGGGGGGGGCCTTGTTCCCACCTGAGGCTGCTCATCATCAGTGGCTAATTAACGATCTCGCTAATTAGGGCATAAGGGACCCTAGCTGACACCTCCACCTCCATCCTCCTCCCAACCTCCCCAGCCGCTCGCCCAACACCCAAACTGGGTTGACCTCAAAGACCCATCACTGGGGGGGGTTGTTCCTGCCCTGACCCTCCCACCTCGGCAGCTAATTAACGAGCTAATTAGGGGATCAGGGGGACATCCCCCCCTTTACATTTTTAATCCTTTTTAACCAAATTACCATCTTTTTCCAGCGGGAAGAGGTACCCCTTCCCTGAGGTGCAGAGCGGGGACCGGCGCCCACCGCCACCCCACAGATTTTGTGGGGCAGAGGGAAGCCAATTAAAAAAAAAAAAAAAAAAATCAATCTCCCACCTAATTAGGATGAGCTTTAACGAAGTTTTCCCACCCCTCCCTCCTGAGCGCAACCCCAAAATTTCCCAAATTTCTCCTAGGCGGGAAGCGGTAAAAACTGAAGCAGAAAATGGGCTTTTTTTCCCCCATTTTCTACAGGTTTGGGGCAGATATTTTTGGGGGAGGTGTGGGAGGGGGGGATGGGCCCCCTCTGGGCCGTATTTCTCTTTGAATTGTCATCTTTTGGGGTTGTTTTTTTTTGTTTTTTTAACTGCTGTCGTGTCTCGTTTGTGGTTTTGCGGCACAGCCGGGCAGCGACGACGCTCCCTAGGTGTCATTTTGGGGGAAAAACCGACCCAAATTTGGGTCACCGGCACCGCCAAGTGTATT
>NW_009646334.1:0-1279 GCF_000708025.1 Charadrius vociferus | reverse complement strand
GGTTGATGGAACCCCCCACCCCATAGCGTCACCGGAGCGGCGGGTGCCACCCCAAAGCCGAGGTGAGGGGCACCCATGGGTGCGTGGTGCCACCCTGCGGCCACCAGCTACCAGAGGCCCCGGCGGTGGGTACAAGGGGGTGACAAATGCCACCCTGAGGCCGAGGTGACAGTCTTGGGGTGCCACCCTGAGAGCAGGGCGAGCGTCCCGGGTGCCCCTCAGTGGGTAGCGCCTCCGGTTGTGTAGTTGTGGGGCCACAGGGCAGGTGACAGCAGCAGCCGGGGGCAGGAGGCACCCATGGGTGTCCCCACCAGTGTCCCGTTGGGTGTCCAGGTTGTCCCCGTAAGCGTCACAGCAGTCCTGAGCAGGGCTCCGTCCCCGGGCAGGGATGTCACAGTAGGTGATGTGGGTGTTTCGGGTGTCAGCGTGAATGTTTCGGGTGTCCCCGTGGGTGTTTCGGGTGTCACCACGGCCGTCGCAGCCACCTCGGGGGTCACGTCCTCGGTGGCGCTGTACACCTGGGCACTCACCACGGCCAAGAGCAGCACCAGGAGCCGCTTCGCCACGCTCGGCTCCTCCGTGGGGGGCAGCCGCCGCACCTAGAGGGGGCAACAAAGTGGGGTAAGAACTGACCTGCCTAGGGCAAATCCCCCCATGGGGGCAAATAGCCCCTCCCTGGGGCAAGTAACTCCCCCTGATGAGGCTTAGGGAACCCATCCAAGCACAAAACCCCTCCGACCCTGCTTAGCTTCCAGAAGGGTAACTAGGATAATTACCCACCCCAGGGCAAATAACCCCCCCCACACCCTCTCCTGGGGCAAATACCTTCCCCTCACCTCTGGGGCAAAAAACACCCACCCCTGGGGCAAAAAACTCCCACCCCTGGGGCAAATAATACTCCTCATCAGGCTTAGGGAACCCATCCAAGCGCAAAACCTCCCTGACCCTGCTTAGCTTCCAGAAGGCTAACTGGGGTAATTGCCCCCCCCCCGGGGCAAATAACTCCCACCCCTGGGGCAAATAACTCCCCCTGAGCAGACAGGGAACCCATCCAAGCGCAAAACCTCCCTGACCCTGCTTAGCTTCCAGAAGGCTAACTGGGGTAATTGCCCCCCCCCCGGGGCAAATAACTCCCACCCCTGGGGCAAATAACTCCCCCCCCCCAGGGCAAATAGAGCCCCCGAGGCAAAATACTCCCACCCCTGGTGTAAATACTCCCCCTGAGCAGACAGGGAACCCATCCATGCGCAAAACCACTCTGACCCTGCTTAGCTTCCAG
>NW_009646333.1:2372-3948 GCF_000708025.1 Charadrius vociferus | reverse complement strand
CACCCCCTTCCCCTGGTTGATCCCGGTCCTCCTCCTTCCCCGTCCCCAGGTCGTGGTGGCGCCTCCATCTACGGCAAACAGTTTGAGGACGAGCTGCACCCCGAGCTGAAGTTCACCGGTGAGCAGAACGCGGCACCGGGAGGTGTCACCTCCTTGGGTGGGATGTCCTCCATGGTCTCCAGGACCTCATCCGTGGGGTATTGTGGCCTCCATGTCTCCCCAAAACCCTGCTCGTGGGGTGGGATGTCCTCCTAGAACCACACCCATGGAGTGGGATGACCTCCAGGAGCTTGACCATGGGGTGGGATGTCCTCCCTGTCCCCCAGGACCCCACCCGTGGGGTATTGTGGCCTCCATGTCTCCCCAAAACCCTGCTCGTGGGGTGGGATGTCCCCCAGAACCACACCCATGGGGTGGCATGACCTCCAGGAGCTTGGCCATGGGGTAGGATGTCCTCCATGTCCTCCAGGATCCCATTCATGGGGTGGCATGACCTTCAGGACCCCACCCATGGGGTGGCATGACCTCCAGGAGCTTGGCTGTGGGGTGGGATGTCCTCCATGTCCCTCAAAACCCCACTGATGGGGTGGGATGTCCCCCAAAATCCCACTTATAGGATGGCATGTCCTCCAGGACCTTGGCCGTGGGGTGGGATGTCCTCCGTGTCCCCCAGGACCCCACCCATGGGGTAGCGTGGCCTCCATGTCCCCCAAAACCCTGCTCATAGGGTAGGATGTCCCCCAGAACCCCACCCATGGAGTGGCATGACCTCCAGGACCTTGGCCATGAGGTAGGATGTCCTCCATGTCTTCCAGGACCCCATCCATGGGGTGGGATGTCTCCCATGATGCCAGAACCTTGGCCATGGGGTGGCCTGTCCCCCAGGACCCCATCCATGGGATGGCAAGTCCCCCAGGACCCTGCCCAAGGGGTGGCATGTCCTCCATGGTACCAGAACCTTATCCATGAGGTGGCACCTCTCCCACGTCCCCTAAGACCTTATCCATGTGATGGCATGTCCCCCAGGAGACTGGTGTTGGGATGACATGTCCCTCAAGACCCCATGCATGGGTTGGTATATCCCTCGTGGTACCAGGACCTTATCTGTGGGGTGGCACGTCCCTCATGATGCCAAAACCTTATCCATGAGGTGGCACGTCCTTCATGATACCATGGCCACGGAGTGGCGTGTCCTTCAGGACCCCCTCCACGGAACGCCATCATCTCCCGTAATCCCAAATCGAAACCCCCAAAACTTTCTAAACCGATCCCAAAACCAGAACATCGACGGTGTCTACCTGTCCATCCCAGGTGCCGGTATCTTGGCCATGGCCAACGCGGGGCCGGACACCAACGGCAGCCAGTTCTTCCTGACACTGGGACCAGCGCAGTGGTTGGACGGGAAACACAGCATCTTCGGAAGGGTGTCCCAGGGCATGGGGGTACTGGGACGCCTGGCCATGGTGGAGACCAATGCTCAGGACCGACCCCTTGACGACGTCAAGGTCATCAAGGCTTTTCCTTCGGGGTAGCGCTACTGGTGATACTGGTGGGTGGTGGTGGTGGTGATGGTGGG
>NW_009646333.1:0-959 GCF_000708025.1 Charadrius vociferus | reverse complement strand
ATCCATGTGATGGCATGTCCCCCAGGAGACTGGTGTTGGGATGACATGTCCCTCAAGACCCCATGCATGGGTTGGCATATCCCTCGTGGTACCAGGACCTTATCTGTGGGGTGGCACGTCCCTCATGATGCCAAAACCTTATCCATGAGGTGGCACGTCCTTCATGATACCATGGCCATGGAGTGGCGTGTCCTTCAGGACCCCCTCCACGGAACGCCATCATCTCCCAGAACCTTATCCATGAGGTGGCACCTCTCCCACGTCCCCTAAGACCCCATCCATGTGATGGCATGTCCCCCAGGAGACTGGTGTTGGGGTGACATGTCCCCCAAAACCTCCTGCATGGGTTGGCATATCCTTCGTGATACCAGGTCCTTCGTCGTGGGGTGGCACGTCCCTCATGATGCCAAAACCTTATCCATGAGGTGGCACGTCCTTCATGATACCATGGCCACGGAGTGGCGTGTCCTTCAGGACCCCCTCCACGGAACGCCATCATCTCCCATAATCCCAAATCGAAACCCCCAAAACTTTCTAAACCGATCCCAAAACCAGAACATCGACGGTGTCTACCTGTCCATCCCAGGTGCCGGTATCTTGGCCATGGCCAACGCGGGGCCGGACACCAACGGCAGCCAGTTCTTCCTGACACTGGGACCAGCGCAGTGGTTGGACGGGAAACACAGCATCTTCGGAAGGGTGTCCCAGGGCATGGGGGTACTGGGACGCCTGGCCATGGTGGAGACCAATGCTCAGGACCGACCCCTTGACGACGTCAAGGTCATCAAGGCTTTTCCTTCGGGGTAGCGCTACTGGTGATACTGGTGGGTGGTGGTGGTGGTGATGGTGGGATGGTGGTGGCCCTATGTGTCGTCTGTGTCCCCCTCTCATCCCCGTCCCAGTTTGGAATAAAGGAGGTGGGACGTGATGGAACCCCCTCACTGTGGTGGGATTTGGGG
>NW_009646332.1:122201-129154 GCF_000708025.1 Charadrius vociferus | reverse complement strand
AGATCGCGGCCATGAAGGTGGTGAACCTGAAGCAGGCCATCCTGCAGGCCTGGAAGGAGAGATGGAGCGACTATCAATGGGCCATAAATATGAAGCGGTTTTTCCCCCGTGGAGCTACTTGGGATATCCTCAACCTGGCAGGTGCGGGGACAGGGCCGGGGGGGCACTGGGGGCGGAGCTGGTTTGGGGCAGGAGCAGGGTGGATGGGGCTTTTCTGCTTTGGGGCTGCTTGTATCGGTGATGCCCACGGTGGTCCTGTTGCCTAACGCGTGGTTAAGCTGGCCTAAAGCTCAGCCTGCAGTGGGGGGTTGGCCTGGCATGACCTCCCAGAGCTGGGATTGCTGCTGGCGGCAGCAACAGGTGCCGAAATGCTGTTGACACAAAGCTATGGGATCGTAGAATCGTAGAATGGTTTGGGTTGGAAGGGACCTTAAAGATAATCCAGTTCCACCCTGGTGCCATGGGCGGGGACACCTCCCACCAGCCCAGGTTGCTCCAAGCCCCGTCCAACCTGGCCTTGAACACCTCCAGGGATGGGGCAGCCACAGCTTCTTTGGGTAATCTGGGCCACGGGCTCATCACCCTCACTGTCAAGAATTTCTTCCTGATATCTTATCTAAATCTCCCGTCTTTCAGTTTAAAACCGTTCTCCCTCATCCTGTCACTCCACTCCCTGATCAAGAGTCCCTCCCCAGCTTTCCTGGAGCCCCTGTAGGTACTGGAAGGGTGCTGCACCACTCTGCCCCAATGGTGCTCATCACCTGGCTGCACACAGGTCCTCCCTACCTGCCTCAGTTTCCCCCACCGTGAGGGGATATCGACCTCGTCTGCCTCTTCAGTGTGTCTAGCCAAGGGAGGGAAAAGCACTGCGAAGGAGCCAGGTGCTGCTCTGGAGGCCACTTCCCACCGCCGGTTATTAGGGTTTCTTTTCCCGTCCTTATTCAAGGGCGTTTGACACAAATCCTGCCAAGTGCTGGTACCTGCTGAGCTCCATGGTTTAAAGATTTGCCAGGCTTTTATGCCAATTATAGAAACTTGTTGCTAGGTTTTTTTTTTTTTTCCTGTGCAGTAAGCGCGTGTTTGCAAGCCCTGGATAAATAAACAGAGTGCTGCTCGAGGATTGCTGCACCAGGGAATTTAAAGGGAAATAGCACAGGCAGCAGCTCTCCTTGCCCCACTGAGGGAGGGAGCTTTCCTCAGCAGGTCTTATTTTCTTCCCTTTATCCTACCAGTGTTTTTTCTGGTAGCGTCTGGCCTGTGATGGTGGGTTTTATCAAACCTTATAGCTGAGCTCCTCAGGCTGGGTTTGTCCCTTTCCCGCTGTGGCGCATGGTGGGGTCAGCGCATGGACGTGCCCAGCCCCACGGTGATGTGGGGCTGGAGGAGTCGAGCTGGAGCTGCAGGGCCTGGCCGTGGTGGTGGGGTGACAGATTTGCTTGGGAGTGGGGGCTGTGGGCAGAGCACTGAGGGATGCAGGGGGTGGTTGGCTTGAGGGCCAGCACTGCCGCTGGCCAGCTGGCCCCCGGAGCTCCCTAGTGCCTGTTCTCAGCCTGGCAGGACCAGCTCCCACCCCGCTTGCCGAGGTAGTGAGGCCCGTGGGGCGCTTGGCATGGGCCTGTCTGCATATCCCCGAAAGCAGGGTGGCAGTTTTCTGCTGACCGAGGCCAGATTGGAGATAATCAGTCCCTACGTTTTCTGTAGCAACGGGTTTCTCCTGCCCACCTCTTAGTGCCTCTGGCTGGAAAAGGCTCGTTAGCCTGGGCTTCACTTGTGGGGGAGCCCCTCTGCAAGGACGGGGAGGGAGCTGGGTCCCTTTCTCGCTGCTGCTGGAGGAGCTGCTTATGGGGAATGTTGACACAAACGCCGTCCTGGGCAGCACGAGCGTTGTGGTGAGCACACAGGGAGGCTGTTCCCAAGGCCCCGATGGCTGTAACAACCGCTGCCTCTCACTGCAGCCCTAGAGCTGTCCTTTCCCAAGCTCGTGCCTTTCAGACTTAAACTACAAAGGAGGAAAAGCTGGCACGAGCTGCCAGGATCACGGCGGTGCCCAGCAAATCTATGCTGACACGTCTGCAGTGGGTAACAGCATGTGGCTGGCTCGTGTTGACACTCCCTGATTAGATGGGGAGGGGAAGGCTGCCATTAGCCTTCTGTCCTTGAGCTGAGATGCTTTTGGCCAAGGCCTAAGCCTTCGAGCGAGACCCAGGGAGTCTCCTGCTCCTGTGGTCGGGATCTGGCGACGGCTGCTGCTCCTACTTGTCTTTGGGGCGACGACTTCCCAAACGGCTGCTGCCCCCTCTTGCATCTGGGTGCTTTGACCTACTTACAACCCGTGCTGCAGCCCGAGGCCTGCTTTCAGGAGGTGGTTCCTGCGCTCTGCCATAGTTCAAATGGTCAATTAAAGGCTTGGCTGAGCAGATAGGACGGGCAGAGCCCCTCCAGCACCCCGGGGCCGGCGCTGGCAGGCAGCCGGCGGCAGGGAGGGCCAGACGTGCGGGGCTGGTCCCAGCTGAGAGGGGCTGTCTGCCCAGAGTTCAGCCCCAGGTGCCGGAGTAAAAGTCACTCGGTGGAGGATACAAGAGCCTCCTGGGCAGGACGTGGGAGGGAGGGGAACGTGTTTGGAGAGCAGCAGGCGCTGTTTCGGGGCCAGGGTGCCCGGGGAGAGCTGAGTTAGCAGGAGGCTGCTTGTGCTGCCTGAATTATTTACCGGCTTTTGCCGTCGGGGATTAGAAAGTTGTGGGATTCAGTTAATTTCAGGGAAGAGCGATGCAGAGTTGGTGTGGTTAGCACAATTTGTCCTTGCCGCCTTTCGTGTGGGGCGAGGGCAGAGCGTGCGTGTGTCTGTGTGTCCCCACACCGTGTATGCACTGACCTGGGACCTCCCGGCCCCTCTCCTTTGCTTGCAGAGGCGCTTCTCGAGCAGGCCATGATCGGGCCGTCACCGAACCCACTCATCTTGTCCTACCTGAAATACGCTATCAGCTCCCAGGTAACGACACCCCCCACGCTGCCTCCCTGCCTTGTGCTGCAGACGCTGCTGGGTGTCACCTCGCAGCCCCAGTTAGCGGGCGAGCAAGGAGAGCGGGGTGCAGGGTGAGTGGCAGGCAGACACCCAAATCTCCCCTCTGTCCCTGCCCTGGGCTTGGGTGGGCGGTGGAGGGCTCAGCGCGTGCCCGAAGCAGGGGTGTTTCTGTAAATAGCCTCTGCCCATTGCCCGGCTGCACACAGGGTGGGAATTCTTGTCCTCCGAGAGCCTCCGCGCTTGCTGTAAGCTCTGCGCTTTCTTAGCACAGCATTTAATATCGTCTAAAGTTTGTGTGAAACAAATCAGTGATCACCTAAAAATGTCTGTTTGGATTTGTGCCGGGTCAGCGCCCCAGCCCCGTCTGCAGTGACAGGCAGCGGGGCCGTGCCCTGACCTTGCCGTTCCTCAGCAATGAGCACCGCACTGGCAAATATCACCCTCTAACACGCCGCTGCACCGGGATTGTTTTGGTTTTGTGTTTTGTTCGTAGATGGTGTCTTATTCCACGGTCCTCACGGCCATCAGCAAGGTACGGCTTTGACAGGTGCTGTCTGAGGTTTTTCTCTTTACCTATGACCCACGTATCCATTTCCCTCCCCACAACTCTCACCAAATATAGGTCAAGTGGAAAACGACATCCTCTGCTGAGTCAGCAGCGGTCAGACGGTGCAGATTAGCGCCCGAGTCTTTCAGTGTCCTGCTGGGGACAGGCGGCTGCTGCTGCTGCTGCTGCAGTTGGTTTCGGGGACGGCTGCGGGTGTGAAAACCTCGTCCCTCCGTCGTGTGGGGCCTGGCCAGCTCCTGCCCCGCAGCGCCCTGTGTGTAAACCACACCCCGGCTGCTGGAAACCACATCCCTCTGCGGCTGGCGGCGCTGGCAGCACCGTGGGGATCCAGAGCTGGCAATGGAAAAGCAGCGCCGCTCACCAGGGAGGGCTGCCAGCACCCGAGCCACGCGGCTACAGCCACCCGCCCTGCTTGGCCAGCCGGCTTCCCACGGGTGCTCGGTGTCCCTGTGCCGCTTCCGTGGGGATGAGCCCTCTGTGGCTGCCTCTGCTCGGTGTTTGGGGCTGCTCTGCAGGGAGCCATAGCACCCCCCAGACTGCATAAGACCCCCACCCTCCCCAGGCATTAGCCTTGTCAGGGTGACCTCTGATCTGAAGGAAGAATAATTTAAGGGAGAATAACTTATTTCCTCCCAACTCCTTGTGGTTACTAGGGGACAGGAGGAGAAAGGCGCTAGTAGCCATGCAACGCCAGCCTTGTTTTGGGGTGGCGCAGGCTGAGCTGTGCCGTAAACATGCCGCAAAACCCTGGCGAGGGTGGGGACCCCTCCAGTGGGTCTCAGCACCGATCCGGGGTGGTGGGCATGCTCCCAGGGGACAGTAGAGCCAGCGTACAGCCGGCTGACACCGAGCACAGCATCGGGGCTGCTCCGCACGGTGCAGGCTCGTTGCTGTTCCCCTGGTCGTGCATTGCTGCCCATGCCGGCAGGGCGGGCAAAGAACTGACCTTGACAGCCGAGCCTTCCTCCTTCAGATCAGCGTGGGCCGAGAGCAGACCTGCGGGCTAGCTCCGGCCCGGTGGGGTGGCCCCATCTGCTCTGTGAGGAGGCGGGGAGCCACGCTTCTGCTGCCCACCGCTCTCCCGGCCCCGCGGCCAGCCGGGCTGTTGGCGCTGCCAGTCCTGCCGAGCTGGGGGTGGGCATGCGGGCTGGCACCGAGCCACTGCCGCGTCAAGGCAGCCGGCGGGGAGCAGAGCTCAGGCCCTCGCTGCCGTCTCGGGGAAGCTGCCGAGAAAACCCAGCCTCGTGCCCGGTTGCCTCCCCCGACCCCGGGAGGGCACGACCCAGCCGTTGGACAGTCCTGACCTAGTTCTCATTCAAGTGGCTGCTGGGCAGCTGCCAGGGCGAGTGTCCTGCGGCCGGCGGCGCACAGCCCAGCCCATGGAGGAAGGGGTTGCGTTTGTTTTCAGAGGCGCTGGAGCCCGGCAGCCCCCATCTGAAATCTCTCCTTGTTCTCCTGCTCTTAGTTTGATGACTTCTCCCGGGACCTGTGTGTCCAGTCGCTGCTGGAGATCATGGACATGTTCTGCGACCGCCTCAGGTACGGTGTGGCCCTTCCAACCCTGCCGCCTTGGCCCTGGGCTGTACCGCGGGTGGTACCGGGAGCCGGTGGGGCCCGGCTGAGCCCGGGATACTTGCCCTGGCAGAGGGAGGCAGGTTCCCCCTCCAGCTCCATGTCTGTTCCTGAGTCGCTGTCCCCCTCAGGCTGGGCTGCCACGTGAGTGCCAGCATGGGGAGAGCAGAGGATGTCCAAAACCCACCAGCTTTGTGGGAAGCTGCAAGAAACCCACCTATTCTGGGATAAAATCCTCTGCTGTGATATTCCTGCACAGCTCAGGTAGAGGGGGAGGTGTAAACGCTGTGGCCTGAGGGTGTCTGTCCCCTCAGAGCGTTTTATTTCTCTTGTGTGGCCTCTGCAGCTTCCCAGGGCTCCGGCTGTGTGTCCCTGTCTGCCAGTGCTCACAGCCCTGCCTGCGCTGCCCCAGGCGCTCCAGGCAGATGCCTTGTTTTGCTTCGTGCTCTTCCGCTGGTGTTGCAGGACCCAGGGGAGTCCAGACCATTCAGGCCACAAAAACTTTTTTAGAAAGCTCAGAAATCTTCCTGTTAACCCCTGAGAGCCTCTTCTGGGAGGCTGGAGCAGACAGCGTGCGGTGGGGGGCAGTGGGAGGAGGAGGAAGGCTGAAGGTAGCAGCTCTTCAATTACATGAAATGAAGCAGCAGCAATGAATATGCATCAGTCACAGATGTTGACAAGGAGCTGTTGCTGGCCAACTGCAGAGCTGGCCACTTAATCCAGTCCTTGCCTAATCTGATCCTCCGCTTAATTTGATCAAAACTTCTGGCCCCAATGATTTGTGCATCAGGAGGGGAAAGCATTCACCTCTCGCAGCACATTGATCAATGCTGAGCCTCTCTTAGCAAGATAATTTGATTAAAGGCTTGGAAAGCTTCCCTGTAGTAGAGTGGCCAGAGAGGAGGCTAAGCTGGGGAGACTTTATTTCCCCTGGCACCTCGGGGATGCTCTTGGGTTGAGCAGGTTGGGATCTGCGGCAGAGGAGCTGGGAGCCGGCAGGCAGGCTGGGCTGGGAGCACGGGCTGTGGGTTTGGGTTCCCCAGTCCGCCCTCTTTCTGTGCCTCGATTTCCCTGCTCACAGTAACCCGGCCCACAGTGAGCACGGTCTCGTTTCTCTCCACTTCGCAGCTGCCACGGCAAAGCAGAGGAGTGCATTGGCCTCTGCCGGGCGCTGATGAGTGCCCTCAACTGGCTCCTGCGCTGTGCGGCCTTCTACACTGAGAAGGTGAAGGACACACTGGAGCAGGCGGCAGCGGAGAGCCAGCTGAAGATGTGTCTGGAGCGGCTAGGGAAGATGCTCAGCAGCACCAAGAACCGTGCCCTGATCCACATCGCGAAGCTGGAGGAGACGTGTATGTCGCTGCCCCTGCCTTGCCCTGCAGCACGCTCTGCCCGTGGCCACTGCCAGGGCTTCCTCCTAGCCGCTGCTGGCCCTGGGGAGATGTCATTGCCACCTCTCCCTTCCCCCTGCCCAGCTCCTGCCGCATTGTCCCTGCAGCTCCAAGCCCATCCATCTTCCAGCCCTGTTGCTGTAACCGTCTCTTCCCTGGCTCCGTGCCACCCTCTGCCCCCTCCCCTCCGTGCTGCCCTTGGAAGAGGAGCAGAATTAATGTGAAGGCTGCGTGAGCTGTTTCTGGGCGCGCGGCGGGTCCTGTGCTCCACTGGCGTGCCTGGCACAGCCCTGCACAGTCGGTTGGTGCCTGCACCTAGCCAAGAGGCTGTGCCGGGCCGAGCCTGGATCGGGAGCTGCTGGGTGCCGTGCAGACCCCCCGCTTGGGGTTGGCGAGGGGG
>NW_009646332.1:119590-122154 GCF_000708025.1 Charadrius vociferus | reverse complement strand
CGCCCGGCCCGGTTTCCCAGCATGTCCCCGTCCCCCCCACTGCCACTGACCGCCTGCCCTCCCTTCTCAGCCTCCTGGAGCGCTGTGGAGCAGTCCCTTGTCAAGCTGGGGGAGAACCTGAACAGCCTCAGCAACTCCCAGCTGCGAAGCCGAGCTGACGACTGCATCTCCCTCATCAAGAGGTAGCTTTGTGCTGCTGTCTCCGCGGGCTCAGAGGGTAAAATGGGTCTGAGCCCTGCTCTGGGGGCTGAGAGCCTCCTGCTTCCCTCCACGCTGGCTCTCTGCTTTCCTGTCCCTTCCCAGCGCGGACCCCTGCACTGGCAGTGGGCTGGGGCTGGCGAGAGGCCCTGGGGTAGGGAGGGGACAGGGCTACTGGTGACTTGCTGCAATGGAGTCTTACCCAGGGGTTGCTTGTCTGGTGACCACGTGGCCCTTCGCCTTCCCTCAGCTGCTCTGGCCGCACCAGAGCTGCCCTCCCTGCTCTGGATCCCCCCGGAGCTGCTCCCAGGGCCCGGGGCTATGGCGTGGGTGCTTGGCTTTGCCCAAGGGCTCCTCTGCAGGGCACAGGAGCTACAGGCTGTCCCGCCGCAGAGAGATGCAGGACAGCAAAGGTCAGGGGCTTGGCTGGGAAAGGAGGGTGTGACAAGAGGAGCGAGGGTCCATCCCTGCAAGGCTCCGGTGACCCTGTGCTGTGTTCTCCCACCAGCATCCCCACCATGCTCTCAGTCCACTCCGAGCAGCTGAACAAGACTGGCTTCCCCACTGTGCATGCCGTGGTGCTGCTGGAGGGGACCATGAACCTCACAGGGGAGACCCAGCCGCTGGTGGAGCAGCTGATGATGGTGAAGAGGATGCAGGTACAGAAGTGGCATCTTGTTTTCCTGCTCAGGGTGGCCTGGGGCTGTAGGACCGGGGCCTCGCTGCAGCTCTGTGCTGTGTACCTCCCTGTACTGATCCTGCTCTGAGGGTATTGGCGCAGCTGCAGGGAGCAGCGTGAGCCCATCAGCACCTTTGCAGGGGGCTGAGGGTTTGGCTGTGGTTGGGGGAGGCACTTTATTACCTTTCCAGTACTGGAGCGTTTTGTCTGTGTGCCCTGCAGCGCATCCCCTCCCCGCTCTTCGTGCTGGAGATCTGGAAGGCCTGTTTTGTGGGCCTCATCGAGTCCCCAGAGGGCACGGAGGAGCTGAAGTGGACAGCCTTCACCTTCCTGAAGGTAGGGCCCAGCCCCGCTGCGAGCACGGCGCTTCGAGCCCTGGGTCTGCTGCTGCCATTTCCCCGTGTGCCCGGCCCCTGCTGAGCGCTGAGCCCTGGCGGAGCAATTAGTTCTCCTCTCCCGCATCCTGCCCCTCAGGGTCCCCCCACGCCCTGGCTGAGCCCGCGGCAGCCCTCCTGCAACCCACTGAGCATCAGCTTTGCTGTCCAGCGCCTCTTTTCAGCCCACTGCCACTTTGTTTTGCAGAGTGGCTTTCCTGGGATGTTGTGGGGGAAACTGTGGCCTTTGAAGGATGCCACGGCAGCCTCGGGGTCTGCGCTCCCACGGCTCGGTGGTGGGCAGCCCCAGAGCAGTCTGCTTCGCCTTTCTTTGTGCCAGATAAAAGGGATCTGTGTGTAATTTCAGGCCTGACACATGCTCTGGCCTGCGCTGGGCTTCTCCGCAGCCTCAGTCCCCTGCCTGGCTGTCGAGAGGTGGCCGTGCCCCGTGGCTCCCAGTGATGGGGGAAGGTCCCTGCAGAGGGGAGGTGGGGGCACAAAGTCCCCGTGGTGCACAGGCTGCTCCAGAAACGCTCCTTTCCCTGGGCTGGGAGAGCAGCTGCTTGCAGGCGTGTTTCGCGTGGGGCCCTGCTGCCTGTGTTGCTGGGAGGTCCTGACTGCAGAATGGGCTCTGCCTCATCACTCACAGCTGTGCCCTGTGTCTTTCAGATCCCCCAAGTCCTGGTTAAACTCAAGAAATATCCGCAAGGAGAGAAGGTGAGTCTCAAGGGCCAGCGGTTGGAGCTGTTTGCCGCGGTGTGTGCACAAGCGAGCCGTGTTTGTCACAATGGTGCTGGTGCCTGGCCAAAGCTGCTCGGGGGTGGCTGGGGTAGGAAACGGTCTATTTCCCAACAATCTTCCTCTAACGGACGAGGCGGCGTGGGAGGGGAAGGTGGGCTTTTTTCGGCAGCGCTCTGAGCTGAGTGCTTGGCTTTGTGCACAGCAGGACTTCACCGAGGATGTGAACTGTGCCTTCGTGCTGAAGCTGACCCCTCTGCTCGACAAAGCAGATCAGCGATGCAAGTGAGTGCTCGCTGTGCCCGGGGCTGACCTGCAGCACCAGTCTATGCCACAACAGCCCCGTCCTCTCCGCGGGGAGCTGCCGTGTGGGGTGCTGGGGCAGCTCCTGGCAAAGCTTTTTTAGCTTTTGATCCAATTCCTTCTTCCTGAACCTGACACTGCCGAATGAGCAAGGCAGTGTCTGACAGCTGATTCACGTGTTGGTGATGCTGTGTGATAGCTGGAGCTGCTTTTGGCCCTGCAGCATCCTCAGAGGGGTGGGAGTAGGGCCAGAAGGGCAACCCAGGAGTGCC
>NW_009646332.1:118407-119554 GCF_000708025.1 Charadrius vociferus | reverse complement strand
CTCAGGGTAACGCTCTCCTCTCTCTCTCTCTTTCAGCTGCAACTGCATGGATCTCCTCCTGCAGGAGTGCAGCAAGCAGGGGCTGCTTTCGGAGGCCAACATGAACAACCTGATTGACAAACGGTACAGCCCCCTCAAAAGTCTGGGTAACCAAGTGGGGTTGTAGCACCTCGTCTTGCTGTCCTTCTTGCGGGGGGAGCATGGACGTGATACCTCTGACTGGCCTGCAGCTGGCACACCATGGCCTGGAGGGATGAGGCTTTGCTTTCGGTGACAGATTGAGTACAGTCAAAGTCTGTCCTCTGGGAGTGGCAGCTGGTGGTGGCCTGAGGTGGTGGCCTTTCCTGGGGGGTACTGATGGTGGAGGTGGGTGGGAGGTAGCTGAGGGCAGGGAGGAGCAGGGCAGGGTGACGAATTCCTGCTCATTGGCCCTTCTTTGCGGATTCCCCAGGGCAGCGGACAGACAACACGCTCCGCACTTGAAATCGGCAGAGAACGCCAACATCCAGCCAAACCCGGGGCTCATCCTGAGGGCCGAGCCGACTGTCACCAACATCCTGAAGGTGAGTCCCTTCCTGCATCCGTGCCGGGCAGGTCGGTCTCATCCCCAGAGCCTGTTTCCAGCAGCACCGGTCTCACCAGGCACCTGGGTGGTTGGGAGGTGCCTGATCTCCCCTTGTGATGAGGTGGAGGAATCGCTCTCAGCCTTGTTGCTCTGCTGTGGGGACCAGGAGCCCCTCTCCTCCATCCCAGGAAGCCGGAGGAGCCATCAGGCGGCACGTTGCTGTCAGTGCCAGCAGCCTGAGCCCAGCCAGCTCTGCCCATCCTGCTCTCAGCCGCTTCCCTGCATGCATCTCCCCTGGTCTCTGGGGACTCCCCCCATCCCTGCGTCACTCTGGTTGCCTTGTCGCTGCTGAGCGTGAGAGGATGTTTTGCTGCCAGTCGTGCTGCCCCGGTGCGCTGCGGCTCTCCCCTTGCGCTGTGCCCTGCGCTGTCTGGGGCACAGAGGGCTCCATCCCCGCAGCCCCCGAGCCCTGCGGGTCCCTGCTCACCGAGGCCTCACGGGACAGCTCTGGCAGCCGATCAACTCTGCCCCCACGGCTGGAGGTTTACTGCTGCCCCGTAGCACACATTCCCCGCGACTTCT
>NW_009646332.1:108639-118339 GCF_000708025.1 Charadrius vociferus | reverse complement strand
GAGGGTTTGCTGGGGGTCTTGGGTCACATGCTGTCTGGGAAGAGCCTGGAGCTGCTGCTGGCGGCAGCAGCAGCGACGGGCAAGCTGAAATCCTTTGCTCGGAAGTTCATCAAGTGAGTGCCCACCTGGACGACACTGTCCCTGGTGACTAGAGGGGCCGGGGTGAGTGGGCAGCCCCCCAAGCCCTCCCCTCGACAGGGCTGGATGTGCCTCTGGCCCAGTGTCTCTGCGGCACTGGGTCCAGCAGAGCCCTGGGGAGGGCTGGGATCTCAGGGGGCCTGCACCCCGCAGCACCCCATCTTTGCTTCTGCGTGAGCAGGGCTGAGAACCAAAGTCAGGTTGGTTTAAGGGTATTAAGAGAACTGAAAGCCTGTGATCCAGGGCACTTGCTGTATGTGTGCTTTCGGTCCCCAGACGCCCGTGTCCTGGTTAGAGCACACACACCAGCACGCGTGGGGATGCGTGATGTGCTTCCTTGAGCAGGGAGGCCTGGGGGGCAGCTCCAAACATGCCGGCCCGGCTGGGTGCACTGCTCCGCCGTGCTCCCTCTGTTTGGGGGGTTCGTTCCACTGCGATGTGGAGAGGGGTCACGCTCAGAAATCCCCACGCAGCCGGGCAGAGCCAGCTCTGGCGAGAGGATGGCGCTCAAATGGCGGACTGGGTGTGGGGAAAAGCGGCGTTGCTGGACCTGTTTTGCTGCAGGGGAGCAGAGGCAGAGGGAGGAGGCGGCTCGTCCCTGCTGTGCCGGAGGGTGTCTGCGGAGCCGGGCCCCGCTTCGGTCCCTGCCCACCCTGCTCCTCGTGCGGGGCGCTGGGGTGGGGTGCGGGAAGGGGTCTGCAGGCAGGGGCAGCCCCCCGGCTGTCTCGGGGATGGGAAGAGACCTGTTTCACATGGGGATAATGCTTCACTGCGGCTCTCTCTGCCCCCTCTAGGCTGAATGAATTCACGAAGCAGATCAACGGCGAAGGCTGTAAGTGTGTGCGCATCCATGTGTGGGGTGGTTCGAGCTGTGCTCCCCCGCCGCTGCCACGTGCTGGGACACTGCGGGGCCCGGCTGGATTAAGCTGGGACAGACTGCGGCGCCAGAGCCAGCCGAGCTGTGCCGGGTCCGGCTGGGGGCTGCCGGCAGGGAGCCCGGCACAGCGGGGACGTGGCAGAGTGCCAGTGGGGAACTGGGGCTCCCGGGGACCCGCTGCCCTCACGTGTGGCACATTGCGTGTCCATCCCAAATGCGGGGTGCTCCCTGCTTGTGGAGACAGAGCTCCTTTTTCCCCTCTCCGGCCCCCCGGGGCCCCTCGGGGCCGGCCCTGCCCCGGCTCCCTCCCTGGAAGGGGTGATGTGTCAGCACAGAACCCGAGATAAGGACTCCGACTGCTTTTGCGTGTGATGAAACTTGCTGAGTGCTCTGACCTTCCGTGGCGCGGGGGGGAGCCTGGGGATGGACTGGGGCTGCCAAATGGGTGGCCAAAGCCGCTTTGGGGGCTCAAGTAGGGACAGATGGGGTGGAGGAAGGCACTTGGCACATCCCCTGGAGCCCTCGTTCACACACAAACACTTTGGGGGTTAGAAGAGCTGCCTGGGGGTAGCAGGGTCCCGGGCCCTGAGCTCACAGGGCTCCTGCCTGCCTCCTTGTGCCGAGGCTGGAGATCCCCAAGGTCTTTGTTTCTCCTCCCTCAGCCAAAGGAGCACCGGTTCGGGCCCTGCTCTTCGACATCTCTTTCCTCATGCTGTGCCATGTGGCCCAGACCTACGGCTCGGAGGTAAGCATCTTCCGAGGGCATGGGGCTCCGACCTGGTCAGCGCTGGCGATGCGCTGCAGCCTGCCAGCCTCCTCTAGTGGCCAGCCTGCCACCGCCACTGTCCCCACCGTCCCCACAGCCACCCCGCCGCGTGGGGTAAAGCACCCGGTGCCTTTCACCTGGTGCAGGTAGAAATCTGTCCCTGCAGGGTCTGTCGGCGCCAGGCGATGCCGCAGGGGTGGCTGCAGCCTTCCCGAGGGCTTTGGTTGTGCTCCTGTTATGGTACCGTGGTATCGGTGGGAACACTGCCTCCACACCCTCTCCGGGCTGGCTCTGATCTCACCGGACTTTTCCCAGTATTCCCCCTCTGGTTTGTTGCTGGCTGGCCTGGGGTGGGGGGGGACGGACCATGCACCCAGGCTGAGCGTCAGCCCTCCCCCACGAGAGGAGGAACTTGCAGCCCCGCTCAGGAAACAGCACTTTTGTTGCCTGAAAATTTTCCAGCTTTCGACATCTGCGCGTGTTGGGAGGCGAAACGATACCGAAACACCGGGAACGCGGAGAGGGAGCGAAAGGCGGGCGGAGGGGGCCTGCCCGGCCGGCCCAGGGGAGCGGGGAGGGGGAGTCCTGGCTGGAGGCAGCTTGGAGCGGACGTGCCCGAGGGCTGTCTGATGAAGTCTCATCCCCCCGGTCTGTCTCAGAGCGACTTTCCTGACCAGCTGCTGCTGAACAGATGTGCAAAACTTTTTTTTTTTTTGACAAAAATAGTGTCCCTTGGGTGATGGTGGGCTGAAGGGAGGAAGCGGCGTGCGGGATTCCCAGCTCGTGTCCCCCCTCGGGAGCCCTCCCAGCTGGCCGCCAGCTGGACTGTGCGCCCCGACCCTGCGGAGCTGTGGGCCAGACGGCCCCGGCGCTGCGGACCCTGAGCACAGCCCCGCAGGTGGGGGACGAGTGACCCTTTGGGCAGGATGCGGTGACCGCGCTGCCACGCTCGCAGCCTCTTGGCACTGGTCCTGTCCTGGCATCTCCCCGAGGGGAGCCATTGGAGTGCTGCTCTGAGATGGGCAGTGGTTCTCCGGCGAGTTCTGTGGTAAAGTGGGGAAAACCACAGCCCACAGGCTGGAAAAGGAGGTCTTACTGGGGGATGACCAGTGCCTTACTGGGGGATGACCAGTGCCTGCTTCTCCGTGCAGGCCACAGGGCGGCGCTGTTCCCCCGGCCATGAGCTCCCCGGGGTGGGGGTCCCAGCCCAGGGTGGGGGTCCCAGCCCAGGGTCCCCGCGGGGTGCAGACTGTGTGGCAGACCCTGTGTCGGTCCCCTTCCAGGTGATCCTGTCGGAGTCGAGCCCGGCGGGCGAGGTGCCCTTCTTTGAGACCTGGATGCTGACCTGCATGCCCGAGGAGGGGAAGATCCTCAACCCCGACCACCCCTGCTTCCGCCCCGACTCCACCAAGGTGGAGTCCCTGGTCGCCCTCCTCAACAACTCCTCCGAGATGAAGCTGGTGTAAGAGCTCAGCCTGTGCGCCCACCCTACCGGGCTGGGGCAGAGCGGGAGGGGAGCACCCACCCCATCTTCCCTGGCCCCGTGGCTCTAAACAAGTGCCTGAACTCCCCACCTCTCTGTTCCCTGGCAGGCAGATGAAGTGGCACGAGGTATGTCTGAGCATCTCAGCTGCCATCCTGGAGATCCTCAACGCCTGGGAGAACAGCGTCCTCACCTTTGAGTCGATCCAGGTGGGTCTGGCGGGAGGATGGTGTGGGGCAAAGCAGGGGCACCAGCACTGCGCTGTGTCCTGAGGAGGGGCCGAGGCTCGAGCAGGGTAGGGGTCCCCTGTCCTCCTGCCCTGAATGCTCCTGCAGCCCCTGCGGAGCTCGCGGGCTCCTTTATGACCTGTGTGGGGACCTGGTGTGGCTCCGGCCCCTTGATGCTGCCCTGAACCACCCCGTTGGTGGCAGTGGGGCTGGCAGGGGCAGGTTCACCCCATGGAGGAGAGAAGGGCTTGGACCACAGGTCCCACAGCCCTGGGAAATGATGCTGAGATAGAGCCTGTGTGTCCACACGTCTGCGCTCATCCACCTCCGCTCCCATCTCCTCTCCTAGAAAATCACAGACAACATCAAGGGGAAGGTGTGTAGCATGGCGGTCTGCGCGGTGGCCTGGCTGGTGGCTCACGTCCGCATGCTGGGCTTGGATGAGCGGGAGAAGTCCCTGCAGATGATCCGGCAGCTGGCCACCCCCCTCTACGGCGAGAACACGCTGCAGTTCTACAACGAGCGGTGAGCTCCAGTGCACCAGGCCCCATACTGTGCTGTCTCCTGCCCTTCTTCCGCTTCCTGGGGCCTGTTTGATCCCGTCTCTCTCTGCCACAGTGTGGTCATCATGAGCTCCATCCTGGAGCACATGTGCGCGGACGTCCTGCAGCAGACAGCCACACAGATCAAGTTCCCTTCCATGGGCATGGACACCATCCCCTACTGGAACCTGCTGCCCCCCAAGAAGCCCATCAAGGAGGTGCTGACGAGCGTGTTCACCAAGGTGCTGGAGAAGGGCTGGGTCGACAGCCACTCCATCCACATCTTCGACACCCTGCTGCACATGGGGGGTGTCTACTGGTTCTGCAACAACCTGGTCAAGGTACGGGGTGGAGGAGGGAGGTGGCTGCGTCCCTCAACGCCATGGCTGGGTGTCAAGCCCAGGACTGCTGGGTTTAGCTCGTGCCCAGAAGTCCTGATTGTGCCTGGGCTGGCTGCTGTGGCAGTCCCGGGCGCTGGAGGTGAGCGGGGCAGGCCCAGCCGTGCCCGTGCCTCCCTCAGCCCTGCCCTCCACCTCACAGGAGCTGCTGAAGGAGACGCGGAAGGAGCACACGCTGCGGGCCGTGGAGCTGCTCTATGCCATCTTCTGCCTGGACATGCGCGGTGGGGGTGAGCGGGCCAGGCCCAGCCGTGCCCGTGCCTCCCTCAGCCCTGCCCTCCACCTCACAGGAGCTGCTGAAGGAGACGCGGAAGGAGCACACGCTGCGGGCCGTGGAGCTGCTCTATGCCATCTTCTGCCTGGACATGCAGCAGCTGACGCTGACCCTGCTGGGCCACATCCTGCCCAACCTGCTCACGGACTCCTCCAAGTGGCACACCCTCATGGACCCACCGGGAAAGGCCCTGGCCAAGTAAGACCGTAGACCTGCGAGCGCCATCTCCTTGGGGGTGGGTGGGCCTCTTTGTGGAGCGGAGAGATGCTCTGTGCTGGCGTGGGGGGTCCCAGCTGCCCGGTTCCCGCTCTGGCCCCGGCACAGTGCCGACAGGAGCAGACACGCTGGTGTCCTGGGCCCCATTCCCTGCTGCCCCTCACCGAGGAGGAACCTGCTGTGTTCCGTCCCAGCACGTGCTCTGGGCTCTGCTGTCTTCCCTTGCTTGCGCACTGCCCTCTGGGTGGGCTGGCAGCACCTCGCAGTGTCCCTGCTCTGTCCCCAGGCTCTCTGTCTGGTGTGCCCTGAGCTCCTACTCCTCCCACAACAAAGGACAGGCATCCGCCAGGCAGAAGAAGAGGCACCGAGAGGACATTGAGGTGCGTCTGGCGTGGAGCTGGGTTTGGTTGGAGGCTCTCTGCGCACAAGAGCGGGCGGTGTCTGCGGGAGGTGATGGTGGCAGGAGGAACGGGTAGCTGAGACCAGACTCCCTTCTCAGGTTCTTGGGGCTGTCTGAGGTCCTTTGACCTTAAAATACGGGGTTTTCCCTTCTGTTTGCTGGGGAAGGGGGCCTGTAATGAGATGGTCTGTATGCGGTTGGCCCGGGCTGAGATGTTCTGGGTGAACAGAGATCATCGTCCTGGGCCGTGGGGCTGTGCAGAGCCCAGCGTGGGTCATGAACCCCGGGGAGGGGGGGCCAGGACCCCCTGTCAGAGGGAGCTGGTGGGGCTGAACCCCCTCTGCCCCCCCCAGGATTACATCAGCCTCTTCCCGCTGGACGACACGCAGCCCTCCAAGCTCATGCGCCTGCTGAGCTCCAACGAGGAAGATGCCAACATCCTCTCCAGCCCCAGTAAGTGTGGGCAGCGGGGGCGGGGGGTGGCTCCTGGGGACGGCAGCGCGCTGCCTCATGGCTCGTTTCTGGGTGTAAAATGTGTATCGGCACAAAAACGCTTCTCTTCCCAAGCTGGCCAGGTGAAGATTTAGAGTGCTGGAGTGTGTTTTGCTGAGTTACCCTGGAGCTTTTGCACTTAGAAAAGGCCAAGCTCTTGATTTCTCTGATCAGAACAACTTAGGAAAGGGGTTGAGGTTACACCTTCCCTCCATGACGTTGCGGCCCAACCCAGCGCATCACGCGCGAGGGGCTCAGGGAGGTTTTGTTAGAGCCTTTTCACCCCCAGCCAGTCTGCGTGGGACCGAAGGGCTGATGTGCTGCGGCAAGAGTGGCAGGAGGTGACGTTCCTGCTGTCTGTGGCTCAATCCTGACATTCCACTGCTGTTAACAAGGCAGCGAGCGGAGCTGATGAGTCCCTGCAGTCACGTCTCTGTGTCCCCGCAGCGCGGTGCTGCGGGTTACGACAGCTCCGGCAGGACATGCCGGTGGGGTGTCCGTGCCCTCCTGCCGTGGCGGGGTGCTGTCACGGCTCCCACATATGTTGTCTGAACTTCTGGGCAGTGAGTCAGAACGTTCCTTGGTCATTGTTTCTCCTGATGCCCTTATCCTAAGTTACTCTTTATTTATTAGTTTCCAACACATCCATCAACCTGTGGTTTTTGTTGGTTTCGTTACTGTTGAAATATGGGCTTTTCCCTTTATTTCACTATCTTTTTTTAACTTTTTGAGGCAGTTCCACCTCTTTCCAGTGACATTCAGGACTTTTTTGGGCTGTTTGCTGCGGCGATGTGGAAATGCCGCTTCCTGCAGCAGCCACGTAACTCATGTGATTCCATGAGAAAAGTGTGGGAGGGCTTTCTTTTTTTGGTGAGCATCCTCGGAGCAGCACAAGGTGGGTCCTGCTGATTTTGGCAGTAGCTGTGTACTATGGGCTCTGCACAAGACCCTTCCCAGGAGATTCCCATCCCATTGGAGCGGAGATGGTGGAGTACCTCTCCCTCAGGAGCACCCAGCAGCACTTCGTAGTTTGGGTCAGATAAATCCCCTTGCTCTCTCCCAAGGTTTGCTTCTAGTTCGTTGGACGTGCCTCAGTTCTGGTAGCTGAATTGTACCCTGAGAGTGAGATTTGAATGCTGCTGTGCAGCTGTCGAACATCTGGCTCGCTCCGCCCAGCCTGCTGTGCTGCAGGCAGCGTGCACAGGATGTGCAGCGTGCGCTTCGCCTTGGCAGAGCGCTGCTATTCTCCTCTCCCGAGCGTGACATTGCGTTACATCGCTCGTGCCCTCGCGGAGCATCAGGGACGAGTCACTGCTGCAATTAAAACCCAACGGGGAGTAGCAGGGAGGCACACTCACGGCCTCACTCATGCTTACCCTCTGGAGATGCCATTAAACTTGGTCAGACTCGAAATAAATCTGGCTTGTGCAAGAGTGAAGTGTCACACCCTAAGAGCAGTAGTGGCGGCGTGTGGAGCCCTCCCCGAGCTGCTGTGCTCCGGCACGCCTGGGGCATGTGTGGGCCTGCGCTGCCTGCCGGGGCTGCCCGCACCGCGGCAGAGCGGGACGGTGACCGGGGCAGAGTGTCTGCCCGCTGTGCGTCTCTGGTGTGCCCAAGCAGCCAAGACTCTGCTCGTTTGGCTACGAAAGGCACCGCGGTCCAAACCTCTCCCACTCCATAGGGTAGCTCAGGGCAAAGCCCCTCCTGGAGCCCAAGGGCTGGGCGAGCTCGAATGGCCGGAGCTGGCCAGAGTGGGCATCTTGGGACAGATGAGGGGGCCAAGAAGTCGTTCCGGCCTCCCCCCAGCCTGACGCACGTTCTTCTCCCCAGCAGATCGCTCGATGAGCACCTCGCTCTCCGCCTCCCAGCTTCACGCCGTCAGCATGAGGGACCCGCTGAACAGGGTGCTAGGTAATGGCGAGGCCGGATCCCAGTGCGGGTACCCGGCGGTGAGGCCTGGCTGTGGGGTGGGATCCGACCGTGCCGGGACGCTGGTGGGGACCTCTCCCCTGCGCGGGAGGCTTGGGCAGCCTCCCCCAGCCTCCCGGAACCGGCCCGGCTTTTGACATTTCCCTGTCTCCACAGCAAACCTCTTCCTGCTCATCTCTTCCATCCTGGGGGCCAAGACGGCCGGCACCCACACCCAGTTTGTCCAGTGGTTCATGGAGGAGTGTGTGGACTGCCTGGAGCAGGGCAGCCGCGGCAGCATCCTCCAGTTCATGCCCTTCACCATGGTGAGTCCCGTGGCCATGAGATCCTGCCCCGTGGTCGCAGGGTGCTCCGGGGCGCTGGTCCCATGGGACAGATGGGCAGGACCAGGGGAGTCCCGCTGCACGGCTCTCGTGGCTCCGGCGCTCTGGTGAGTCGGCTGTGTTTCTCCTCCCTCTGGGCAGGTTTCCGAGCTGGTGAAAGTGTCCACCATGTCCAGTCCCAAAATTGTCCTGGCCATCACGGATCTCAGCCTGCCCCTGGGCCGCCGCGTCGCTGCCAAGGCCATTGCTGCGTTGTGAGCGGATCGCCTCCCTTCTGCCGTGCAGGAGAGGACTGCCGGGCAGCCGCTGGGAAACCCATGTGAACTGGGACACTGGGCTGGGACTGGGATGCCTGGGATGGCCCCTCTGTCACTGCAGGCTTGGCCTGGCCCTGCCCGGGGGCTGCTTCTCTCCGTGTTCAGCCTCCCTTGCTGCCTCGCCGTGGGCATTCAGAGACTGCGACAAACCCCTTCCTTTTTTTCTATGATTAATTCAGTCCTTTTGTAGAACCAGGCTTTGCTTGATTTCTGTTTCGTTTCCTGACTGCGGTCCAAAACCCTCATCATGGGGCGAGCTTGATGGTGGGGGTGATGGGAAAGTAAGCGGCTAAGACCTGTGCTGGGCAGGGGAGCAGAATCACACTCGTTGTGTCCCTAACCCGCCTGTCCTGGCCCCGGAGAAGCCCGGGAGGGCGGTGGGCTGCCGGTGATGCTCCACCTGGGGAGCAGGTGCCTGCGGCCGGCCGGCTACAGATGTGCGGCTGGCGGAGCGGAGACGCTTTCCTGCCGCGCTGTAAGCTGCAAGGAAATTCTTGTTGGAAATTCCTTCACGTGAGCATGAGTTCACCCCGCGTCCCCCGCTCTGAGCATGGCACCCAGCGGCCAGTGAATAACCGCGGCCTCGCCAGCGCCGCGCCGGCCTCGTGCTGGGAGAGGCTCCTCGGCGGGGCTGCCCCGGCACCCAGTCAGCTGCTTTGGTGGTGAATCTGCCTGTAACTGTCACGAAACCCCGAGCCTGAGGGGGTGGCAGGGCCGGGGCGGCTTCACCTCTGCTCCTTTCATTTATGTTTTCTGCTTGACTCATGAGAAAGGGGGAAGCGGTGCTGGGGTACAGCCTTCCCCTCGGGGCACCTCCGCTCCAAGTCTGGTCCCTGCAGCAGCCCCGGAGCTGGGCTCTGCCTCCTGCCCCCCTCGGCGTTAGCGGGGTTCACAGCTCCTGTTTTTGGGGGCTCTGAAGTGACTGCTTGGGTGATGCCGGGGGGAGAGGGGGTGCAGGGCGGCCCCGGAGCGGTGCTGCAGGGTTTGGGGCAGTGGCGGCCGGGGAACAGGCAGCCGGATGGTGACTCAGCCCTGCCTGAACAGCCAGCCGGATGGTGCCTCAGGCCCTGCCTGACCCCTGCCTCCTCCCCGGGATGATCTCAGCTCTTGGCTGCTCCCGGGCTTTGCGGGAGGGAGAGACCCCGATGCGGTCAGCGGAGGAGCTTTGCCACACTTGGGGTGGCTGCGGGGGATGGCCGGTCCTTGGCCATCGCACAGCCGAGCATCCTTCCCCTTCCCGCTGCCTCCCGTGAGTCCGGCCCCGAGCTGGCAGCGGGCTGGCACGCACCGGCCCCCGGCACGAGGGCAGATGGAGAGC
>NW_009646332.1:107053-107361 GCF_000708025.1 Charadrius vociferus | reverse complement strand
TTCTACCCGGGCTGGGCACCGCTGAGCCCGTGCCAGCGACTGTGGTGGAAATGAGCCTGATCCCCCCTGCCCCATCTCTCTGTCCCTGTGTCCCCGTGCCCCGGCCACGTAGCATCCCCCCCCAAGGTGGGAGACGGCGGGGAAGGCAGACAGCCCAGACCCTGGAGCAAAAATAGAGTTTATTTCCATTTTTATTGCATATATATATAAAAAATAGCATGTATTTCTCTGGGGCTCACCCAGCTGCAGCAATAAATACAGTACAAAACACATGGCTCGAGAGCCCCCGCCGGGGCGGGCTGGGAAAT
>NW_009646332.1:106117-106992 GCF_000708025.1 Charadrius vociferus | reverse complement strand
GGGGCTGCACCGGGGCTGTGCCGGGCTCGGGGCAAACAGGACTGTGTCCCACCGTGTCCCCCTCGCTGCGGCAGCGCGGAGCCGCTCCCCCGGGCCGGGAGATGGTTGCAAATAAGTTAAAAGTGCAATAAATACACTGAGTTTAGCAGGGAAGGGGGACGGGCGCGGGCAGAGCAAAGCCGCAGCCCCCCAAAGGCGCTGGAAAAGCCTCACCCTGGGGGGCTGCTGCATCCCTGCGGCCCCCCTGCCCTCCCCTCCCTCCTCCTCACCTAATGGCTAATAAATATTAATTAATGTAATTATGCCTAATAGAAATAACACCTCAGAGCTGTCCCTGCAGGCTGCAGCCCGGGCAGGGAAGTGCTGCTCCGAAGTATCTTCATCCACGGATGAAGACAGTTTCCCCTCGGCCGGAGGGGATGCTGCAGGGGTACCCGCAGCGCCCTGCGCGAGCCATGGGGAAACTGAGGCACACGCGGTGCCCGCGGCAGCCGCCGGGGCTGAGCCCAGCTCCCGAACCTTCTAGCAGAGATACGCTTTTGTTTAAATATTAAACAAGGGTGATGCTGCGCACAGATACTCGTGCACGGATGCCACCACAGGGCCGGCTGCCCTGCTTAGGGACCGATGGGCGGGGGAGCGTCCCCGGCCAGATAAATATTAAATAGCGATAAATATTAAAAAAGCCGAGAAGCCGGGCACTCCCGGGGAGGGTCGCTCAGGCCGGGACATAAATAAATAGGGTGTGCGGGGGTGTGGTGCTGGGGGTCAGAGGCAGGCGAGGTGCCGCAGCGCCCGGTACGCCGTCTCCAGGAACCGCTGGAAGTTGGCCAGGATGAAGAAGCCGCCGACTTGGTGGTGGCAGCGGGAGGAGG
>NW_009646332.1:104341-105076 GCF_000708025.1 Charadrius vociferus | reverse complement strand
GCGCGTGCCCCGGGGAGGTCCCCACGCGTCCCCAAGGCAGCAGCGGGGCTGTGCGTGGTCACGGCCCCTGTGGGTGGCCCCAGACCGCGGCGCTGAGACGCACGGCAGGAGGTCGAGGCGCAGGGGACACCGCTGGCTCCTGGCCTCGTGGTGCCGATAAGGCCAGGGAGGGGAAGGTCACCTTATCTGCGATCCCGCAGCGCCCACGGCCGCTGTCCACCCCCCACCGCGGCACCCGGCACTCACCACCACGCGCTGCAGCGCGGCCACATCCCCCTTGATCTTGCGGGTGAACTCGAGGTTCTTGTGCAGGAAGAGCTGGAAGTCCTGGTCCCCCGAGAGCTCGGCCAGCGGCGCTCCGTCCAGCGCCCGCCACGGCGCCCACAGCAGCGCGCCCAGCAGTGCCAGCGTGCCTGCGGGGACAGCGGCTCAGCCCCCACCCTGGGGACACCCCCATCCCCAACCCACCGCCGGGCTCAGCAACCAGATGCTCCCCGGGGATGGCAGCACCAACGCAGCCCGGGGAAGGGGCAGAGACCCCCAAAAGGGGGAGAGCAACCGGGCGATCCCTGTGTCCCACCGGTGCCACGGGGCAGCGGGCTCTGGGTGTGCAATGGCGGTGGGCGCAGCGAGTGCTGTCGCTGCTACAGGTAGGGCGGGTTTTATGGGTGCCGTGGGAGCAGTGGGTGCGATGGGAGCCGCGGGGGCACCGGGGGGGGGGGGCGCGGGGAACCC
>NW_009646332.1:101621-103373 GCF_000708025.1 Charadrius vociferus | reverse complement strand
CCGCCGCGGCCCCACCGCGCTGACGTGGGAATTTTGGCTCGTGCCGGTTCCCGCAAGTGCTTCCAGGATGATCTGCTGGGCCGGTGCCAGCTGGGCCGGCTCCTGCCCGGCACGGGCTGGCTGGGGCGCGAGAGGCACCCTCTTGACCCACAGCCATCCGGGCAGGGCGACCCCGGGGCCAGGCTGTGCCGGGTCGGTGTCTCATTCTGTGCCACTGACCCCCTGCCATGGGCCTGGGTCCCTTCACTGTCCTCTGGGGTCGGGGATGGGGCAGGGACCCCTGTCCTCGCACAGCGCAGACCTCAGTGCGTACTGGGATGGGCTGCACACCCGGTGGGGTACAGCCGGCAGAGCCAGCCCCAAGCCCAGGGCAGGTGTTAACTCTGAAACCTAATGATGACTTCCTTTCCCAGGACCTGGCAGCACTGGTGTTCTGCCCTCAGGCTGCGTGAAAGGACATCGATAGCACAGTCTGCTCACGGGATTTCCTGGGAGAAACCCCCCCCCAGCTCTGCCTTTGCCCTCCCAGAGCTGAGGGAAGCCAGGGCCCTTCCGGAGCGGGTGCCCATCGAGGGCCCTTTGCGTGGCGTGGCCCAGTGCCTGGGAGATCAGCCTATTTCCCAGAGCGGAGCTGCTGCCTCAGCAGGTCAGTGCTTTCAGGAATCGGGGTGGGGGGGACGTGAATCAGCGCCTGGTGGGGCCCAAAGCCCCCATCAGCTTTCCAAGGAAGGAAGTGGTGGCCGGACCCGAAACCCTGTGGGTGTTGGGGGTGCGGGCGGGGGAGTTGGCACAGCACACCCCCCCACCACGGGGCCAGTGCTGCCCCCGGGACTGTCCCGGACACCCACCCCACTGTGGTTCTGCCTCGTGGCCACCCTTCCTCCCTGCAGAGCCTGACCCGGCCACCCTCGGCCCCTTCACGGCTTCTACCAAGAAGCGACCGCTTCCAGGGTGTCGCCGTGTCCCCCGTGCCAGATCCGGCACCTCCTGCTCCATCCTGACCGCTGGGGTCTGGCCCAGGGATGGCCCCCGAGCAGAGACAGGCCGTGTCCATCACCCTGGGGCAGCCCCACACTTGACCCCTGGCCCCTGGCCACCAGCCCGGCATGGGTGTGCTGGGAGATTCCCAGATTTCCCCAGAGGATGAGCCCAGCTGATCCCAGCTGCTGCCTGCTCCTGCCCGAGGTGGCTGCGTGGGCCCCGTCCCCATTGCTGGTGTCTATGGGGCTGGGGGGGGTGTGTGATGGGGCACAAGGAGGGCTCAGCCTGACCCCCCATGCCTCTGCAGGCAAGGGGAGGGGGTGGCGGGGCTCCAGTACTGGTCCCAGTAACCCCCGCTCCGCCCTTTGCCTGCAGCCACAGAACGAAGCAGCTTTTGGGAAACAGGATCCCGTGGGCTGGAGCAGACGGTGTCCATGAGTGCCGGCTGCGACCCTCCCTGTCCGGCCCTGCTGCCGCTGCCGGCGGGCACCGGGTGCCCCTGGCTCAGCAGTTGGTCCCAGAGCCCCCAACACCCCATCCCTGACCTGCCCGTGAGGGTCCCGGCACAACCGGGCTGTCAGCTCCAGCCCCCGGGAGTGGCCCGGGCCAACGTTAGCCCCCGCTCCAGTCCCTAACCCTGCGGAGGGCAGCAGGTAACAGAATTCAGCCCAACACACACACTCACACCAACAAACCCAGGGCTGGTGTTTTTCCAACTTTTATTTTAAAAGTCATAATCGAAGCTTAACAAAGTTTGACCCCATTATTGTT
>NW_009646332.1:97592-101558 GCF_000708025.1 Charadrius vociferus | reverse complement strand
CCGCCGTGGGTCGCAGGGGGACGGGAGAGCGGGGCCTGCGGCTGCGGGCCCAGGGAACCCCCTTTTCCCCCTCCCACAGTACAGACATGCAGGTATTTATAAAAGAAAGGCAGACGGGGGGACCGGGGCTGCGTAGGGGGCGGCTCCGCTCAGACAGCATCTTCCCTAGGGACAAATAAAAAAATACAGCCTGGCCAGAGGGTCACGGAAAACCGTCATCATCGTCCTCAGCCATCTCCTTTGCGAACTCCAGGTCCTGCTGCTCGCGCTCCCGGCGCTCCTGGAAGGCAAAGGCAGAGGTTGGTGGCAGTTGAGGGACAGGAGCCGCGTCCTTCCCGTGGCCTCGGTGGCCGCTGGGCCGCAGCACAAGCTGTTTCTGGCAGGAGGCTGCGGAGACCCAGAGGAGATCTCACCTCTGCAGATTCCAAGTCCTTGTTGTAAGATTTGGGTGGGAACCTCATGGCCTGGAAAAGAGAAGGGGGAGGAGAAGCTCTGAGCTACGAAACGCCTCAGCTCTGTCCCGCTGTCCCCTTCGGCCGGGCCCTGCCGCGCTCACCTTGACGGACATGTTGTGGATATCGAGGCAGAAAGAGATGCGCTGGTGAAATGCCAGCTGGGGCTCCCGGGTGGAGTAGATGTCGATCATTTCCTTTGACTGGACGTAGCCCTTCTCGTGGTTAATGCTGGCCTCGATGACGCCATCCCGAATGGCCTGCAAGCCGGAGGGCACGCGGTCAGGGCACCTGCTGTCTCCGAGGGCTGAGGCAGCAGTTTAGAGCGAAGGGAGGAGCTGGCTGCTGCGACAGGAGCGGTGGGCTCAGGACACAGCGCACAGAGAGGGGATGTGGTGCCCTGAATGTCCCCAGGAGCCCCGGGAGAGGCCTCAACCTAAAACCAGCAACTACCCCAGGACGGGAGCGCTGCGGGGACGGGGCAGAGGCAGCCCGGCAGGAGAGCGAGCCCGGCGGCGAGAACCAGGGGCCGCGGGCAGCCCAGGACATCACAGGCAGGTACCTTGGCGACAATGAACTCCGCATCCTCCGGACTGTCCAGTTGCAGCTTCTGGGCAATATCAGCCAGGGAGATGCGAGAATAGGAGAGGCTGATCATACGGACACCTGTGCGGGAGGAACGAGAGTGGAGCCCCCCGGGCCAGGCAGTCCTGTGCCCACTAAGCCCACAGCAGCGGCCACGACGGGGTCCCCAAACACCACAGCGGCAGCGTCCTACCCGTCTTGATGACGTTGTGCCTCAGACGAATGATCAGAGTGTAGGTGCCGTCGGCCTGGAACTTGTCCCCAAACTGATCGAGGACTTGGTTGAACTTGGCCAGGTTCCCGGTCCTGACGGCTGGAGGAGAGAATGTGTTAATTGGGGAAGGAGCGAGGGCCGGGCCATGGGGGAAAGCGAGGCAGGGCTGACTCCCAGTCCTGCCATCACCTCCGCTTAGGGGCTGCCTCCTCTTCCCCACGTGGAGTCTGCGGCTGAGTCCCATCGAGGGGAGAGGAGAGAAACCCCCACTGCTCCCTCAGAGCACGGGACGTTGTGCCAAGACACCAGAGAGGGACCGAGCGCGGGCAGGAGCCGCCTGTCGTACCCTGAGTCAGGAGGAAGTAGGGCATAAGCGACCGCTTGAGGGAGGGCTGTCTGAACTGGAGCCTGTCTGGGATCTCCCCGAGCAGCAGTTCCACCACGATGAGCAGCTTGTGCACCTTGAGCAGAAAGCGACCGTGAGTCCCCGCGGGGCCCAACCCTGAGGCAGCTTCCCTGGGGAGCCGGGAGGTACCGAACCCCACGAGCTTCCTGTCCCCGCTCACCGTCTGCTTGAAGCCAACAGCCGTGTGCTGCGGTGCCTTCCGCAGGGCATTCGTCATGGTCCTCCGCGCCTCCGAGTACTCCAGCTGGATGGCCTTGATGCGCCCTGCATTCACACGGGGTGGAAGGCGTTTGGAAAAGCCACCGAGTGAATCAACTGGATCCACATGGATGTGGCTTCAAATTCTGCCTGGAAGCCCCATTTCCAGCTGCTCAAACAGATTCTCTGGGGAACCAGAGCCCTCGATCTTGGGTGCAGCCTGAGCTGCCAGCACCGTGCGGGACCCGCTGCTCTCACCTGTGTAATAGAGGTACCGAGCCCACTCGTTGTTGTTGGCCTGCTCGGGAAACACGGACTTGGAGACGAGCTTTTCTGCTTGGTCATAGAGGTTGTAGTGGAGATAGTTCCTCAGCAGCAGGTTCAGGAGGGTGGCCTGCCCGTCCGCATCATGGCGCAGTGTGGCCGTCCGTAGCCGGGCATGCAGGAAGCTGCAGGAAAAGGAGAGAGCATGTCGGGGAGAAGGAAAGAAACAGCCCTGCTCACCGGGGCGCGTGGGATCAAGTTCAGGGAGACCCCGCACCCAGGACCCACCCTACCTCCTGACCACGTCGAGTTTATTCAGGAATTCGTAGATGCGGGAGTGGTAGTAATAACATTTTGCCACCACCAGGTCCAGGGCCCGGCGGTTTTGGGAGCTGATCTTCTGCATCAGGTCGTCAGACACTTTCTGGGCCTGCAGGAGGGGAAGAGAGGTCAGAGCAGAGGAACTGCTGCCCGGGAAGAGCAGAGAGACTGCCAAGGCTGCAGGACCAAGCCCGGCACCTGCCTCCAAACACAGCTGAAACAAAGGGGAAAGTGTGGGGCCACAAACAGGCAGGTCCCTGAGGCTCTCCAGGCCTTGCCTGGCGCAGAAGCACGAAATGAAGAGCTCAGCTTCAGAACCAGGAGCTCAGGGAATCTCACCTCCGGGTATCGCTTGCTGTTCATCAGGTAGATGACAAGAAGCAGCTGGAGGTACGTCTCCACTTCTGGCAAGAGAGGGGCTGAGGCCGCTTTCCCCATCCGTGGGCGAAACTGCAGCTCTGCTTCCGTGTCCATGGACTGGGGAGGAGAGAGACGTGCTGGACCCCCGTCCCTCCCGCGCCGCTGCTGCCCGCCCAGTGCTCCTCACACCTCCGCCTGCAGCGAGGCCTGTCCCCAGCCTGTCCTTGGTGACAGCCCTGCTTGAGGTGTGACACAAGAGCCAGCCCAGGCTGCCGGCACTACACTCCCATCCCTGCCAAGAGCTGCAGCGCCCCATCTCATCTCACATGCGCTCCCGAGCACCCAGGCTGCACGTCCCAAACGTCCCCAAGCCCTTGCTGTTCGCGGTGCCCTCCTGCTCTGCACAGCAGCGTTCCGGAGGCTCCTTGCTGCAGGAAAAGCATCCCCTCCGCAGCCGGTCACCTCTGCCCATCCCCTGCTGCTGTACCTCCTCCAGGAAGCCAAGGAGGAAATCCCGCATGGTGCTGTTGGAGGTGAAGAAGCCATTGATGGCTTTGTGAAGCACGTTGGAGTTGAGTCGGCGGGAGGTGGAGGGCAGAGCCCGCAAGGCACGCAGGACGTAGCGTGGCTCCTTCCCCGACACGGCCTTCTCCAGTTGCTTCACGTGCTCTTTGATATCTGCGGGTGCACAAGGGATGGGCTGTCAGCACGTGTCTGCCAGAGACCTCCACTGAAGGATGCACCAGAGCAAAGCTGGTGCTGAGATCCCTCCAGGTACGAGGTGCCCCATCCTCCTGCTGTTGGGTCCCTCTGTCCGCTCGTGCCACTGGGGCCTCAGTGTCCTGCATGACCTGACCTGACTCCATGGCTGTCCCTGCTCGGAGCAGGGGGCTGGGGAAGACCCCTCCAGAAGTCCCTTCCCCCCTTATTCTCCCTGTGGCCTCCATCCTCCTTCTGCAGCCCTGCACGGTCCCACTACAGCGTCTCTGCAGCTCCCCCTGCCCCTCACAGCCTATCCTCACAGCGACGCTTCCAGGGACCCCCCAAAACACACCTCCCACCTCCCTTTCCCTCACAGCCCCCCCCCCACTCATTTTCCCCACAGTGATCTCCCCATTCCCGTCCTCTAACACCCTTCCCAACACCTCTCCCCCACATACACCCCC
>NW_009646332.1:83494-96813 GCF_000708025.1 Charadrius vociferus | reverse complement strand
CAGGCCGCTGGTGCTGGTGGTGCCCCCAGAGCCGTCGGTGACCGCCCAGGTAAGCAGCACTGCCCCGGACTGAGGGCACCCCTTCCTCTGGGAGCCTGAGGGGAGCCGGGCCGCCAGGCAGGCAGCACCGCTGAGTCACCGAAAATAGATGCAGATTTAAAAATTGCCTTTAAGAACAGCCAGTTATTCATTGTGAAATGATTATTTTTATTTATAAAGCAGTCATCAAAGCATTGGTATCATTGTTCTGCGGTGTTGTGGTTTGTTCCTTGCTGGTGGGGTGTGGTCGTGTATGGGGAGGGGCTGTTCTATCGGGTGTGTGACATCCCGCAGCTTTCTAACGCTTAGCAGCTTACTGGGTCACACGTGAATCACCAGTGCGACCAGGGTAAGCGAATTATTGCTGATTGATTCCTTTGTGCCTTATTGATTGCATGAGCGGCTGTGTGCTAGCATTTTTTAGGAAAAGCAGGATCACATAAAGTGCAGCTGACAGCCTTGTGATTATTTGAGCTGCTGGATTTTTCAGTTGGCGCTCTGCATTCGTATGGGGGAAAGAAAAATCAATTTTGGTATCTGGCTTCCATAAGGAACTCTCTTGCCTTAAGCCTGCTTTTTGTAATCATTTCAAATCAGCATTAAGCATTAATAAGGAATGCCTCACAGATGTAGGTGTAAAGTTTGCAGAGAGAAATGGGCTTGTAGTAACAGCCCTGTCAAGTCATTCCTGATGGGAGGACACATGTAACGTAGTCTAGTTACTCAGAAGACTGAGAATATGCAGAGACACGCACAGGGCTGCTACGGCCGAGAAGGCATTTTCCGTACAGACAAAAGATCCGTCTTTCTGGAATGTCACTCCACTCATTTCAACCATTGCGATGGTCAATTCTTGTTGCTTCTCTTGTGAGAAGGAGAGCAACCTGGCATCCACCCTGAAATTCCCTTTCTTTTGTTCTATGTCGTGTTCCAGGATACTCGTAACCTTTGCAACAACAACAAAAAAAGCAAAATCAGTATACTAATGCCTTTATCTGCAGAGGTTGTTAAGTAAGTAAACAATTTCTTTGACTTGGGAGGTGCTTTACCATCTTACAGGTGCACTAAATAATCCACACCTATCTATGGTACCTTTCACCCTGAAAGATTATCATGCTCATGTATTCAGTTCCCAGTTTCTTGTGAATTCGTACTTTTCACCCTGAAAGATTATCATGCTCATGTATTCAGTTCCCAGTTTCTTGTGAATTCATTATGTCCAAGAAATAAAAACTGTAGTGTGTTCTTGTGTTCTTTTTTGAAATCTGGAGCCAAAAAAGCCAGAAAATGCTGATTACCATTTCAAGAAAAATGGTAGCCACCTGTGTCCAATTTAATGTTTATTATCAGCAAAATAGTTGTTAGAAATCTTAGGTCTTCATCTCTTGGGGGGATTTTTCTCAAAGTGAGTATTTTGATCCCTGACAAGTTTGAAGCAATTATTCTTTCCCTTCTTCCTGCTATTATCTTAAGTTGTGATACTACTACTATGTTGCATTATGTAAAATAACATCCCCCTTCCCCCTTCATTTTGAGCCAAATGTGATGTGTGTTCTCTCACCAGCATAAGCTGTTGGTGCATGATCTTCTCTTCCAAGGACTCTAGCAACAGCAGCAGCTGGTCTTCCATTAGCTCTGCAGAATTAAAACAGGTTTGTACCAAAAAAAACCAACCCAGTGTTTCAGAGACAACTGGTGAGATGTGAAGGGTGACCGTCAACTGTCTTGCAGGGAATGCCAGTTTGGTCAAAAGTTCTTCAGATGTTTTAAACTAAATGATTAGTGCAGCCTCCCTGTGAGACAAATACCGCTGTTACTCTGGGTACAGATGTTGGTGACATTGAGTGTAGAGACCAAGGGGGCTGAGGGGAAGTTCAAACCATATTTTGTGGCAGCCTTGGGAAAAGAACCCTGGAATTTGCACTGCTATTTCTGTAAGATGGTCTTGCTGTCTTCACCTACCTTTCAGTTCTGATCTCAAGCCCTCTTTTCAGGGATCCCCTTGTGGGCCCTGTGGTAGTTTGGTGTAACGCTCCTGGCAGCCGCTGCTCTGCCACTCTCCAGCCGTCGCTGAACAGCAGCTGCTATAGACAGTGCTGTGCTCTCAGGATAAACCACCTTCATTCCCACAATCTAAGAAATTATTTTACATAAATCCTCTGCAAGTCTCTCTGTAAATTTTCTATATTCTGTTAGTCTTGTTGGTAGAAATGCTCTTCATGTATTCTGGCACTACTGGATTTCTCTGTGAAAATGGCCAGAAAGCCTTACCATCTAACACATCGAGAGTGTAGGCAATTGCTCGTGCCATCTGACGAAGAAGCTGTTTTGAATACCGTAAGGTGTTCAACAGGTCTTTTAAGTCTGGGCTTTCTGTCTTCAGCTCACAGCTATCAGTTTCATCAAGAACTGCTTCCATCTAGGGGGGTAAAAAAAAGAAATGTCAGGATTTAAGAGAAGAGGCTGCTGATAATCTCTTCCACTCCTAACTGCAGAAGCACATGAGCAGTCATGGAGTATCTGTCTCCTTTCCCTAAGTTATTTATGAGGCTGGATTTGAGGCTTTAGCATTCACACCAGCTCCAGTTAAAGACAGAATATGAAATTTAAATGGTTTGATACCTGCAGATAAATCTGCTAGGCTATATTCAGGACATATTTCAGCAGTTGACTCTGTCCTGAGCACCTTCTTTCTCTGTATTGTGATGGAGACCAGACAGATGTGCTGAATAAAAGATTTTTGGATTGATAGTTGTGGCACAGGAGAGATGACTTCTGGGGCAAGAGGTGTGATAATGGATATCTCTGTATTTATAAATCCTCTCAGTAAGAAGAACTTTACTTACTTTCTGGGCCAGTTCTTGAAAGAGGTTCCTGTCTCTCATCACAGCTTTGATGGCTTTTAAAAGTATGATGGACATATCAGGAGACAACTTGGAGAGAATTTGACAATTCGCTTTAAATTCTACCTTCAGTTGTCCTAATCTTCCTTCTGACAAACCTGAAAGCCAGAAAGAGTCCAAATGTGTCACTCCTAAACTAGGCAATCCTACTAGACGTTCCTTGGCACCCCTACATTTAGAATTTGAAATATTTCTATGAATATTTTCAAAAGCAATATAGAGTTTTCAGTTGGACAGTTTTCATGTCTCGAGTAATAGGCTCTACAGAAAACACATTGCTTTTGGAGGTTTGTGTTTATCCTGAGAGGTTCCACCTTAGCCCAACAAGATAAAAGCAGTGCAAGTCAAAGCAGTAAAATACATTGCTTACCATCAGATTCGAACATTGCTCTAGATGTGAAGTGGCCAAGAACTGCAACATGATAAAAAGAGCATTACCAATTTAGAAGAATACTTAAAGCTCGATAGGTATTTTTTTTTACCAGTGTTGTTTTTAAGACTGAAGATACTGGTATCCCAGGTCTGAAATCTCATGTGCTAGTTGTAGGTGAGACTGGTGTTGGCGCTCTTCTCCAGTGCATCTGTCTTCTGCCCGTTCATTTAAAACTTGTTATTCCTAGACCTCATTCCCTGCTGTCAGGTGCCTTATGTTAGGGTCTGTATCAGCCAGTAAGCGTGTTAAAATACAAGTAAATTAAAATGACAGCTTATACTCAACAAGATCCATGCAGGCGTGGAAGTGCAGAGCGTAGGGGAAGCAAACCAAATGCGGTCTCTAAAATTCTGCAGCAGGTTTTGTGGATCTCAATCTTCTCTTTCTCTACCTATCCAGCATAAGTGTCTTTTACACCAGTCTTCCCACTGAAGGGTAAGCCACCCTTTTTTTCTCCCTGGCTTTTTTCTTCTGAATAGGAAAGGAAAAGAAAACAGACCTCTGCCCTCTGTGCTATTTTTCAACAGGAGCTCTGCAGTTCCCAAGCCTTAGAGCTGGGACTCTCGGTATCCCTCTTTCATTTCCTTATCAACCGCCCCCCCAAAACTGCATCTCTTTCCCATCTCTTTCTTATAACTTACGCGCTATGTATGGCCCTTTCCCAGGCGATTTCTGTCACTCGTAGTGCGTGTGTTCACGTCCTTGCAAATGAGCTAAGGGTGCCCGCGAGGCTGAATGATACTTCAGAAAATGTTTTCCCTCTCCTGCGTTGTTTCCTGAATGCAGAAATTGGTAGTTTCTGAAAGTTACTTACACCATGATCCATCTGTAATGGTCAGCGGGATTACCTTGAATGCCAGGGTGCAGCCCTTGGGTATAGTTATGCTTTGTTTGTTCTTTCTGGTGCCCTGGTCAATGGGGGGGAAAAAAAAAAAATCTGTTACTAGGCGTGGATGGTGTGGAGATGTTTGGGAAGGACCGAGTCATGAGCCTGAAGAGAAATCAAACCTTTGCACATAACGTGGCGTAAGCCTGGATCTTGAGGCTCCCCCCTCCCTCTGTGGATTCCTCGTAGATGGTGTCTTCTAAGGTTTCTATTGTTTCACGAACTATGTATAAACGTTGGGGTTTTTTCTGTAGTTGTTTAATGAAGGGGTGATCCATATTTATTTTTCTAAAAGAGAAAAAACATTGCAATATCCTAGCTGATTTTCTGAGAGTTATGACAAAAATATGGTAGTCAACTCAGAGCCAGAAACCTTATGCTTGCCTCCTTGCTCATGTTACGTGAGTACATGTAAATGTTGCAATGTCATGGGCTTCTGGGGGGAAAAATGGCAGAAAATGGGCTGCAATTTTTGCTGTCCTCAACGCGTTCCCCTTCTATGTCTGAGAGGGACTGGGGCAGCAAGACCATGGCTTGGCAGGTCATACAAGTGATCTGTCCTGATCTGTATGCTCCTTTCCAGGTACAAACTTTGAGAAAAGATGTCTTGCCTCCGTGTTGAGGTGTTCCTACTTTCTGAATTACAAAGAAATCTATAAGCATTACAAAGCTGTTACGGAATCTTTATTGCCTCTCTTTCCTGTCTTCCACAAGTATTCATAATTTGGGAGAACGGATACTCTCGGGTCTTAATCTTGGTTGAAAAACCATTGCGTGACCTGGCATGGGGTAGAGGAGGATGACTGGAGGGCGCGTTCTCCCTTTCTGTCTGCCTTACCTTTCTGGTATTAGTGCCTCAAGTTCTGGTACTGATATGTGGTTGTGCTGCAGCTTGACGGACCACTCTTTGGACAAGGAGGCAGCTCCTTTCACCTCTGCGCTTGCAGGCTCAACGCAAGCGCTTGCACTCCCATCAACATTGTCACTGACATGCTTTTTGACTGAAAATTGCATTGAATCTTGATGGCCTCCTTTCGGAAAGAGGGACTCTGAAATAATTCGATGCATTAGTTTAAGTGTGATTACACAGACTCAGTATTATAACTGCTATGAACACAAGAAAGATAGGATGTGGTAGAGTTCAGCCACAAATGATCCCAACGTTTTGTCTGTGGAAATTGTGAACTTAAGATTGATCAATGTGGGCTTTACCTGTGCTTTTATCGTCTCCTGCAGGCAGCAGCACTTCGTCAAATCTGTAGAATGTCTGCATGTAGCGGCGAGATCCGAAGAACACGAATCTCCTTTGTTCTGTCACTAAGCAGAGTGGTCTGAAATGTTGATTGTCTAAGATGCTGCGGACTGGGACCAGGTCTCCTGAATCCACTTGATTTACTATGGATTGGGTGACTCTTTGAAACATTCTGCTGCGGCTGGATGAATTTTTGAACGAAAGCAAAGTGCCTTGGGAAAAGAGGCAAGACAAGTTAAGCAAAATGACTTTAAATACAAGCAGAAGGTTGTAACAAAATATCTGTTAATTATAGTTAGTAAGAACTTTTCAAAATCGATAATAACCCCCAAACCCCCACATAGCCCTATGGAGGGTTACCGCTTTCACAGGATTGTGTATAGGGAAGCATTTGGAGAGGTGGGAGTACGAGCTGTGGTTTGCTAATGAGGCTTGATTAGACTCATCCCTCTCTGCTGATGAGTCGTGGAGCGGACTGAGAAAGTTGTGAGGGTGCTGATCTTCAGCACCAGAGTCTGTGACTGTTCTTTCAATTAAGATATTTTGATGCATATACCAGTACTTACCATAATAGTTTTCATTATTAAACTAGACATTGCTTCTTAATGTAGTACCTATCACGGTCCTAAACGCTTTAATCTTTAATTAATGCGTTGCCCTGAAGTAAATTTAAAAAGAAAAAAGCTTGAGTGATTTCTTGCTGTTTTTTACGGCTTCTGTGTTTTCCCTGTGCATCTTGTTGCCTGGCAGACAGGAAGAGTTTAGTGTTGTTTCAAAACAGAGCATTAGAAAAATGGTTTTGTTGAAGTCTTGCTGCAAGGAAGTGAAAGTGCTGAGAGGCGATTACTGCATTGAGGGAGGAAGTAGGAGAGCTTGTTCTACTGCAAATCTCCCCCAAAATATAAAAATATTATCCCAGCACAGCTACTTGGGTACGCGCTGGTGGTGCTCTGCCTGTGTTCCCCGCAGAGGAGAGGGGTGTTTGACAGGCAGAAACAAAGTTGTTGTTGGTTTCCTGTTGCAGCTTGGTTTTACTCCAGAGTTTATCTGCTTGCTTCCGTTGGTATACTTCAAACATGAAGAAGGACTTTGTCTTACAGATGAAAAAACCCTGTGCTTATTGAATAGCGTGCATGTCTTTCCCCTCTTCTGCACCCTACTTTATCCAGTCTTGTAAGAGAAAAGACATTGATCCCCGTTTACAGTTCAGATGAGTGGGTGGGGGGATATTTCCCTCTCCCTCATGTCCTGCAGGGGTCTGAAGAATGAGTCTGACTTAGCTGAATTCTTCCAGAAAGTAGAAAGACTGTCACATCCCAAAGGATGGTGTGTTGTGTGCGATGGAACTGAGGAGGGGAAATGGTCTTAAGTGCTCAATGTGGGATCATTTTAGTAGTACCTACAGGACTCATTCCCTTAGGAGACCTCAAAAAGAGATAAAAACTAAACAAGAACACTTTTTAACAGTTTGCTCCACCCCTCTTCCTTACCAAAAGCTCTTAAAAATGTACTTGCCTGTTTGTGGAGTGAATGGCTTCTCCTCTCTCGTCGGGAAACGTGCAGAGCAGTCTGCTTTGCCTCTGAAGTCATAAGGCTCCTATAAAGCAGCAGGGCTGGGTTATTGTTCTCTCTCCACCTTTCCGTTCTGAGATAAGGAAGTACCTGCTAAATTAGGGCACATAAAGCCTGTTGCTTGCATAATTCTTCCTCTGAAAACTTTAAAGCCTGTTGCTTGCATAATTCTTCCTCTGAAAACTTTAAGTCATTGGCCTGAGTCTGCACTAACAAGTCGACTTGTGATCTGTTACAGTGGCTGTGGATAACTTGTTCTACAGATGTATAATTCGTGTAAGATTTCATTTCTAGCGTGATTCTGGTTTTCATTTAAACTTCTGATCTGTTAGGATGAAGAGCAGTGTATTCTGGTTTAGGAAGACTTCACTGAACCCATGAGACAGCTAACTAATTAGGTGTGTATTATTAGGACAGTATTATGTTTCTGGAGGCACTTTTATTGACCAGTGGTGCACACACATTTCCACGATTTATGGCTCGTTGTTAGTAGCAGGAGGTTTGTGTGAACTCGCCAGTGCGGTGTCCTGTGAAGGAATCCATGTAGTGGGCTGCAAGCTCTTTGCTTTACCGCAATCTATCACTTGGTGGGCTTGGAATTGCTGCATAGTATTCATTTGCCATGCTTGTTTAAAGCAAAACCTGTTCATGTAAAAATTCAAGGAATCAAACACAAGTTTTTACATTAATACTTACTTTATTAGTTTCTTTTAGAATACTGTACAAAGGAGTAATAAAAATATTCACACTTTATTTTAGAAAGTTCTCTACATGAGACTTCTGTATACACAGCAAAAAGAAGGGCTACTGGAAAAAAACCCTAAAACTATGTACAATGTCAGAATGTTCCATTAAAAAAACCCCAACTAATTTAGCTCACTTAAACTGATCCAAGGAGGATACATATACACAAACACTTGCATGCTTAAAAGATATTATAGGTAATGATAAAGCAATGTGAGTCACACTAAGAAATATTAGTATGTTAACACTGGCAACCAGCTGCTGTCCCCTTTTCAAGGGCCAGTACCATGCTTCTATTAAAACAAACAAACAAAAAAATTAAACGATGATTAAAGACAAAGTACTGGGAATTAAATACCCCTAGCTCTCAGGCTTTTTTTTTAAAGGGCTTTTTCCTGCGAAGGGTTGGGCTGTATGATGTCCTTTTAGCTATGTTAAACAAACCATAAGGCAGGATCCTGAACTCGGAAGCATCCGGCTGATAGTACTTGATTGTGTTGTGACTTGCCTGGTGCAGTGACTGCCACATGGTGTGAATACACACCGGGTCTTGACAGCGGCTTTGCCCACGACAAGGTGGGGCAAAGGGATGGCTTCTGCCAGTGCCTGTAAATGGTTCAAGTGGTGGTTTTCTAAATCTTTTCTCCTTATTCATTGCAGAAGAAAAGAGAAAAGCATTTTAAGTACCTACTTCTCCAGTAATTGTTTCTCGGTGACAGGGTGGAGCCCACCTTTAACTCTCCAGCTGATATTTGCCCTAGTCACAGGAAGCCAGTGTAAGTTTGAGAGGAAAATCTGTAGAGTGTGTTGTGATTAAAATCCCATTTAAAATCAATAATGATCAATTATCTCCTTCAGACGGGTACTTGGAGAAAATTCTACAGCCCAAAAGAACGATTGGACAGTCTTTGCACTCACATTCTGGTTCTCTGTGCCAAAGGTAGGCTTCATCCTTGGATCGCTGCTATGTTAACTGCAAGGACATGTCTGAAAATCCCTCGTCCTGCCCATGCTGGGCAGGTCTCGCTTTTCTCAGGAATTAGTTATCCCATGATAGTGTTTTGACTATGCTCTTTAACTTGCGTGTGCGCAAGATTAGCCTGCGAGTGCTGAACTCACTTCTATGTGAATTTAACAAAGGCAAATAAACCAAAAGTGGTTTTAGTACAGGGTTCCAGGAGACCTAGAACTGTGTCCATTGCTTCCACACCACTGCAGTGGAGATGGTCAGCCCAAAATTCAGTCAGGTACCGCTCACTCCTGTGATACCAATGGGATGGAGCCACACAACTGGCGTATGAGGGAGGCTCGGCCAGCAGTACCCAAAGCCCTCTCACTTAAAAGTACCTCAGGTACATCTCTTAAGTAGCAACTGTGGTTTAATTACAATTAACTTATGGTTTCTTTTCTGTTTTGAGTAATTCTGATACCTGCCCTTAAGATGGGATCTTAAGGAAGATAGTCTCAGATGTATAATTGTTCAAGTAATTATTAATCTTACGTAGATACTTAACACACCACATCATTAACATGGAATCTTTCTTCAGCTCTCTCACTTCTTTCCATAATTCTCCAGTTTTCATTTATATTTCCCTTGGCTGGATTAACTGTATGAGTCCAAGTTAACTTCAGTTATTTCTTGGCAAAAATGCTATCCCTGTGTTGTAAAGGATGTCCTTTGCCATGTAACATATCTGTGTAATGGCTATTTTAATCATTTGTGTGAACGAGGTAAATCAGAAAAGCTTAGTATTATAACTAAGGCTTTGCCTAATGAGAAGTTTTAGACTTTAGGCTTTAAAAACTGCCTTTTAAAGAAGTTTATAACCCCATTCTGTTTTACAGTTGATCTTTAATTTAACAAAACAGAATCAGATGTCCATAGTGTCCGTTAACAGCACAAATAACATGTTTGAACCCTCAGCTGTTGTAATGCCAAGGCCTTCAAGGAAACTCTGAAGTGCTGTACTTCATCGAGAAAAGCTGACCCTACCTTCCATTTATACTTAAGCTAAAAATATCAAAACTGCTTTGACTTTGTGTTATGTGCATATACTTAGAAATAATCAGTATATGTCTGTCTGTGTAGGAGTAATGTTTTTAAGCATATAGGGACTGTTTCTGTTGCAAGAAAGCTGATGTTTTTGCCCTTGTATTCTACCAAAATAAATAAATAGTTTTCTTTCCTCTGGAGATTTACCATTGGCATGTAAGCTGTGTCTGCGGGCAGACATTCAGAGCTGTTAAGCAACATACAGGCTGCATTAGGGATATAGCCTTAGCTGCAGCCCCTGCAGCTCTGAGGGCAGTGGTCTTTCCGTAAGCATACCGGGCATTAACACTGCTGGTTTCTTAGTCATTTCAAAGCTACTTAGCTGATTGATGAAATATCTCTATTTTGAAAACAATATTCTTTTTTTTCTCAAAGTCATTGTCTAGTAGCTTAAAGAGTATATTAGCTTTAGGGCATATAGTACCTTAACTAAAGCAGCGGTCCTTATGTCATGTTGGTTAAAAGGTTTAACCCCCTCATCAAGTAAATTGCACATCTGTCAAACCCCCTTGCTGGAGAACAGCGCTCGGGTATCAAGCCAGGCTCTTTCCTCCTTCTACCTTCTTCAAAACTTCCATTTCACTTAAAATATTTCCACATTTCAAACATATTAGGGAATGATTCTCTATGCATTCCAGCAGCCCTCTGAGGTGCACTAAATGTTTTTCCTTTCTCTGCAGCAGTCTGATAGTAAGTCTGAGATAGAGAAGTAAAGCCACTTGCCTAAAATTACGCAGAGAGTAGTACTAGATCTTCTATGCAAACCTGAAGTTCCCTTACCCATGTCCTATGCTCAGATCATCAAACAGAACTCGACAATATCCACTATGACTTCTAAAACTAGAATTGGCTAACGCAGGAACAAAAATAACATATTTAAAAAGTTTATACCATTGTCAAAAGTGTGAGACAATGTAAGCACTAAGACAACAAAAATACAGGCTTTCATGAGTTTACAGGGGAAGCATGAGGAAAAACACATTTCATCCGGCACACAACCCAAAAGAAAAACCGATTGCTTTGAACACTAGAGAGAGATCTCAGCCAGGAAATCTAAACCTGCAAACCTGCTTTACCTAGGTGGTAACTTGATGGGAAAAAGGCTCAATTTTGTTTCTGTACTAAATAATCTGTTATCATCAGTGACCCGTCGCATCCTTCTGTTGGTCAGTTCAGTCTGCTGCTGGTGCTGCTCGTTAATATTGCTCTCCTGCGGCCCCCTCACCCTTGCCAGGGCCCCCCTGAGGGCTCAAGGGATGCTGCCGCAGTGCTTGTGCGTGGAGCTGAGCCACAGGCTTCCAGGTAAGCCAGAAATCAAACACTTGCTTGGAAACTGAGTGAAGTCCACTGGCAAATCTCAGTCTACACAGACTTGAGAGACCAAGGAGCTGGACTGAGAAGAAAAATTCCAATTATAGTCACTAACTCATTATAGGAAGCAGCTATCCGTCTCTCCTTTGGCCTATACCAGTCAGTCTTCAGCTTCTCCCATGCTCCTGCAGTCTCTGTGTGCCAAGTAGCTCAGCGGCATTTGTTGTCCGTCGTTAAAGTGACCTGCACCCCAGCCCTTAATCCAAAGCTGTACTGCCTGAGCCCTCACCACACTTAAAAATGAGCAGTTTGGGGCGGGGAGCAGAGTTATCCAGGCAGGTTCTGGTACAAGCTGAAAATAACAAGTATGATTTAGGATCTATTGACCTTTTCCTGAACCACACGAATGGTACCGTAGAAAACTGAAAGCTTTGTCAAATTGCAGGTCATTCCTTCCTGTACTGTTTTTAGTAAAAGAACTTCCTTTCTCAGTGGCGTAAAAGATTGCAAAATAAAAATCTGTCATTCTCTTCCCCCTCCCACTCCCCCGCCCAAAAATGGAACTCGAACCCCGAAACAATCAAGTATTGGGAAAGTCTGGCTGTATCCCTTTGAATTTCCCCCACATATCGCTTAAAGCACCTAGCTTCAGAAAGGGAAATATATTTTAAAGTGCATTTACCACAGCAATAGTACCAGCACTAAAAGCTTTTCCCCTCATCCCTGTTCTCTTCGTTCAATGTCTGGGACAGATGACAGTCTCCCCAGAATCCATCCTCGTTGTACCTTGAAGTCTCAGTGTATCTGCATCTATTTATGACACTGGAATAAAAGAAATCCAGCATCATGCATCCTGCTCTGCGCTAAACTCTACTCTGGAGCTTGTTTAGACTTATTGGGCATGAGGATCCAGCATGCGGTATATGTCTATTGGATACTGCATTTAAACAGCCGCTGTGAAATTATATCCCAGTGTGCGTGGGGTGAAGAAGCAAGAGTAGAGAGAAGGAACTTCCCCCTCTCCCCTGCTCCTCTTCCATTCGCTCCAGCCACGCGGTTCAGTACTTGTTGATCCCAAAGATCCGAACTCCGTGAAACTGAGGCAGTTTGGGGATCAGGACGCTCATAAGGGAGATGGTGTTGATTATGAAGTGTATCCGGTCATACTTTGTGTAAAAGCTGGTTAGAAAATACCTGGAAAGGAGGGGAACAGAGAGAGAGGGGAAACTGAATTACAGCGCTTCGTGTTTTTGTTTCCCAGGACAGCATGTGCGGCAGAAGCGGTGATCAGTACAGGCACGTGAGACAGCTCAGCTGCCCCGAAGTACTCACAGCACAATGGGCATGATGGTCAGAAACTTGCGCGATGCCGTGAACTGCACGCCGTAGTCCATCTGCTCCCAGTGCGTGAGCAGCCGAGCCTTCCCCTGGTCCGGAGTCTCAAAAGGAGTTCCCTTCACCGTGTGTAGGAAGATGTACATGCTCTGTGGCAAACAGAAAGGCAGCGTGAAGCACGCAGAGCGTTCTCTACGCCCCTCGCCACGCCACCAGAAATGTTCAACTTCAGGGTGAACAGCACTGTTGTGGGAGCTTGCACCGGCGTGCTGTTCCGCTAGAGGGATGCATCGTCGCTGCTGGAAAACGCGTCCAACTCACAGCGGCTAACGAAGCAGCAAGAGTTGGGGAGGAAGGCCGCTAGCTGGGGCTAGCTCAGCCTTGGCCTCTCATTCAGCTCCTGGACGTAAGCCAAGAAGGTGGTTGCAAGATTACAGCAGGGGGATCGCTGGGATCAGGAGATTAGCACGGACTCGCTCTACCGTGCAACAGCAACGCTAAGCGCTTTCTAAAAAAAGTGCAGGTAGAGCTGTGGGCAGTGAGGGTCTGTTACCACTCTGATTACGAGTTAACCTCTTGAAGGGGAACACAAGTCCCAGATAAACGGCAAGTGTCTGGTTACATCACATGCCTCTTAAGTAGAGCCATTGCTGGCTTTTCAACTCCTTTCTGTTCCCAGGACCTAATTGTTTAAGCTGCAGGAGAAGGGGAAGGAGCTGCATGAAAAGCACGCAGCTTGGGCACTGAGCTCCAGCAGCTCCAGTTGGGGGGTCTGTGTTGCATTCCCCCCC
>NW_009646332.1:78277-83334 GCF_000708025.1 Charadrius vociferus | reverse complement strand
CCCCCCTCCCCGGCTAGAGACATGAGTAACATTAGCATGAGCATCCCCAGTAAGGGTCTCCTTTCTGTCTCTGGAATATTCTTGGCCTGATACGTTATTTAAAATAAAGGATGCAAAAGCAATTGCTGACTTTCTGAAGTATTCTGTCCCCTACGCCTGAGGGTGAACGGCTGCCGAGAGGTCTGCTCCTCAGCTGTGGGACCCCAGCGTGCCAAGACTCGCGCAGCGGGATGGCGGAGGCACAGAAGGCAGCAGCGAAACACAGCGGCTTCTGCATCACGCAGGTGCCCCACACCCCCAGAACTGTCTGTGACGTGTGCTGTGCTTACCTGTGCGCCCCTAGCACAGCACTCAGTACCCAATCCTTAGAAGGGGAGAATCTCTTCCTGGACTAATCTTTTACTTTAAGGAGAACAAAGTTTGCATTTTAATCTTGGTTTGGCTGTTTGTTTTTTTTTAAAAACTCTGATGAGGCTAATTCAGATTGTATCAACCAAAGTAAAAGCTGTCCTGCCAGCTTCTGTGGCATCACAGCTATTCCTCTGTTAAGGGGGACATGACAAAGGCACTTCCCCGCAGGCAAATAAATTCAGTGTCCCCTCTGAGCAGCCTCACTGTGTTTGCTGTCTCATCAGTACCTAGGCTGGATTTAAATATATGACCTAGAGGCACAGGTGCAGTCTGAGGGGTGGAGGTTGAGTAACTTACCCCACATCTTTGGAAATACAGAGAAAGGAATTGTTTCAACAAGAATCTCACTAGGTTGCTCTAAAAAGAACAGCTGGTGCTGCGAGATTACCTCTGCGTGCCCCGGGAAGTCAAGCCAGCCACGCTGTTCCCTTACCATGTTGTGAATGATGTTGGTAAGAGTCCAGACCACAGGGACGCTGAAGAAGGGGATGCTCAGGAGCACCACGTGCAGGAGGCCGATCCCAAGGACATAGGACAACCAGATGCCCCGGCTGTTCATGACACGGGTGTTGGGATTCACCTCGCTGTGTGCTGTTCCCACGTTCATGTTGGCTCTTGTGTCGAACGGGCACCCCTGAAACTAAAGCAGAGTCAGGTCAGTCCTCGGGCTGCGGTAGCCCTCCATGGACATTGCTCGGGGAAGCACAGCACGGGTTGAGCGCCGTCTTGCTGTTCAAGCAAACCTGAAATCTGTTGTTTGCTATAAAAAAAATCACAAGTCAGTTCACTTCTCTGCCCCTTTGCATTTGTAGAGCTGACGTTTCTGAGGGGAAGCTAAATCTGGGAGCGGGTGAAATTTGGGAATAATGTGTGGGAAGCCCGTCTGTGACAGAAGCTACTTGTGATATGCTGAAATGTTTTCCTGGAACCAAGAAGTCAAGGTTCAATCCTGCCATTGCCTGACAAGACTCAAACGAATATTCTTAAGCGCTTTTTAAGTCATCACCACAGTGTTAATCATGGAAGCGTTCAGCACACGAAGCTTCTTACATGTTTACAGGTTAGACTCAAAAAGAGAACACAAGTGACTGCAGAGTAAGGGCACGGCAGCTCTGTATCAACAGATCTCCTAATTACTCCTACTAAATTAACAGGGGTCTGCACAGCTCGAGAGGCTTGCTGGTCTCCTGGTCTGGCTTAGATGTTTTGCCTTCCAATTGAAGACTTAAAAGGGGAGGAAAACTCAAAGTAACAAAAAAATTCCCCCGCGGGGAAGGAGCGAGTTTCTTCTTGAGGAACATAAAAAGTTAGAGATAAGAAGGAAAAGTGCATTGGGAGGATATTTCGGTAGCAAGAGCTGCACAGGAGATGGCTCTTCCCCTACCTGGAAGGAATAGCTGCCACGTAGGAGGAACAGAGAGAGGTTTTTCTAAACAATACCAGGAAGGTGAGGAAGCAAAACAGTGTCATCCTCTCAGAGTGAGTCTTTGGAGCGGTGCCCTATGGGCAGCGCAGGTATTGAAATGGCTTTTTGGACTGCCGCACTCATAGCGGCAGCGGGTACCGGTCGGCTCTAAGGCTTTCTGGGAAGATGAGCGCTCTGGTTTACCCGTTTCCGGGGATTACAAGAAACAGCGCAAATTAGAACCGCTGTAAAGCTGAGTATCTTTACAGTGAGATCAGGGAAGTTCTTGCATAAAATCATCTTTGCCCGTGTCCCACGGACATGTAGTTTCATGAGATAATACGGTCGGTCTCCCCTTGTACGGAAGACCCCGAGGCGAGGGCTGTTTCCTGATGTCTGGCCTTGTGTTTTTGCTGCTCTGGTTCCCACAGCTGGAAGACGGCGTTGCTGTTCTCTCTAGCTCTCACAGCCTTCGGTCTCGGGAGACGAGTCCGAGCCAGATCTAACATTACGCTCTGTCTGCCGCTGCCAGCTGTTGCGAGTTCCCTCGCAGAGCGCTGGGCCTGGCTTGTTTCAGAAGCTGGCGTTCCCCCCTGTTCCTGCCCAGGGCTAGGACACAGAGCGAAACGCTTGACTCCGCAGCTCCTGGGACGCTCGCTCTAACTTCCAAACCTCTTTCAACCGCGCAGGCGGCTGTTGCACGGTGCTGCAGGCAGCTCCGGTGAGGCAGGGCTGCTGGGTGAGCCGAACAGATGCTCACCTACCTCTGCTACCCGGCTGTCAGTCAGGGGGCTTATAGCTGAAGAAGGTTTTTGTTAGCAGAAAAGAGGCTTTCGGGTCTGCAGCGTGCTCGTTTTCTTGTCACCCATCTCCCGGGCCAGAGGAGATGAGCTACTGGATATTGCAGAGAAAAGCCCGAAGCTCGGTGTGGAGGCAGGACTGGGAGCCAGAGTTCAGCACTTCAGTCCTAGCAGGGGGAGCAGCTCTGTCCTTCATCTGGTGCAATTCCTAAGGGCTTTCAGAAGGCAATCGAGGGGTTGCGGTGAGGCAGGAGTCAAAAAAGTCATATTGTTGCAACAACAACAACAACAAAAAAAGCAAACACCCCTGTGGAATGCGTAAACAGGAGCGCTGTTTGCCAGACGTAGGAAATAATTCTGTGAGATACTGGTAAGGCCTCGGCGAGAACGCGGTCCAGTTCTGGGAGGAGCTGGAGGGAGGCCAGGGCAGAGCAGTGAGAATGAGCAGAGGTGTAGGAAAAACATGACCTGCAAGGACAGATTGAAGGAAACGGGTTTGTTTAGTCTAGAGAACGCTGGAGAGAGGCGTGGGGAACAGTCCTCAAACACTCAACAGAGCTGCGCCGAGAAGGGGGACAAACTGCGCAGCGGAGGGAACTGCGCGACTGAGACTCGGGGCAGCTCCGTAATGCAGAAGGACTGATGGAAGGGACTGCCCACGGAACGCGGTCGGTGGTCTCGCTGGAGGCTTTAACATTGAGTTTCGTAAACACTGAAAAAAAATAAGGTTCCTCTTTTGCTCAGGTGGCCTCTTCAGGACCATCTTTTCTTGAAATCATGCTGTTACACAAAGGCTGTGGAAGGCAGCAGACCTTTGGCAAGTCCCACGGCTAGAGGGGTACCCTGCCCGTGGTAGTGATCAAGCGGAAGTTCCATTTGAGGACAACCACGGGTGTCATTTTCAAAAACTAACGAGCAACTTCTGCTTGGTCCCCTCTGCAGAGGAGGGCAGTGGCAAACCTGCAGCTGGGTGGCGAAGGGCCAAGCTTAGAAACCACATGTGATGCAGTCCTCCTCCCTGCACCTCAGTTTCCTCACTCTTAAAAAAGGATTAGACGGGTGAAATGGTAGAACGTACAAGAGGTTAACTCATTCTTGCGAGAGAGATACAGAGATGTCAAGCATTCCGTCCTGCGATAAGGATAACTCCGTGTGCTTCTCCAATTCTTTCCTTCCCCACCTTAAAAATATTCCGTCTGTGAGGTTTTTCTGCTCCCGAACTGGGGTTTGCAGCCCTCGCCCTGTGCTCGCATTGCACACGCGGCTCTGCACAGCGTTGCGACAGCCTGGCCGAGGGAGCGCGAGCTCTCAGAGCTCCCGTCCCGACCCCCATCCCGGATCCCGTGGTGTTTGCTTTCTGATTTTACACCGGGGATTTGTTCACCTGCAGGAAAAACAAGGCAAAACACAACAGCGGGAGGAACTCCAGCTTCTCCCCCCGCAGCAGCTGGCTGCGAAGCTCAGCTTTCCCACTTGTGCAGCGTTTTTTTGGGACAGAAAAGCTTTTTAATGTTTCACCAGACTGAGTGTGAAGGTCGGGACTGCGGTGACGTTGGACGGTGTCCATCCAAGGAGGGGAAAAGTCGTAGCTGTGGTCAGAGGCAAACAGCAGGCTGCGATGACGCCGAGCCCTTCCTCTGCCCGATCCTTCGCGCCCCGTTCCCGACTCCCCCCTGCCGCCGCGCCACCTCCCTGCCCACGGCTCTGCCGGGAAAGACTCTTGCTCTGGGGCTCGGCGCGAGCATCGGGGCTGCCGGCTCAGCACTCAGCGTCACAGCGTCCCCCCGCTTCTGAGGAACGGGGAAACAGAACGACATGAGCGGTTTCCCTCTCGTGCTGTCACCCATCAGCTGCTGGAGGACCCCCCGCCTCCGAGCGCAGCACCCCAAAGCACAGCTCCCTCCCCACCTTTGCTTTTGCCCCCCGAGGAGTGTGACCAACGCCTGTTCCCGTCCCCTCGGCCTTCAGCAGCGCTCCCACCCTGTCCGTGCTCGGCAGCCACGTCGACCCCTTCCCCGGGGTTCCGCAGGATCGCACCCTGGGCCCGGCACCCCGTTCTGCCACAGCCCTTGGCAGGAGCTTCACCCGGGCCGGCGGAGGGAAGGAGGGTGCTTATCTCGGTCGATCTTCCCCAGTGTTCCCAGAATACAAGCGATTATGATCCCACGGAGCCTCCGAGGAGCCGAGATCCCTATCTCTGGCAGCAACAGCAATCACCGTCTCCCAAGCAAATAAATATTTTAAACCTTTCTTTGCAAGATGGCATCGGCGTTTGAACCAGAGCGTGGAGTACATCAAAGATATTCGCAAACGCGGCCGTTGGGAGGGAGCTGAGCGAGAGGTTAGACCCAGCCAGCACCGCTCTGTGTCCCGGTCTGGCCCAGAGTCACCCACGCTTGGACACTTTGAGCCCCGGAGCTGCCCGGTGACTCTGGGAAGCC
>NW_009646332.1:74921-75285 GCF_000708025.1 Charadrius vociferus | reverse complement strand
CCCCCCCTCCGAATCCCAGTGTGAGCTGGGGCTCACCAAAAACTCAAGCACCCCTCAAGCATCTGCCACCGCGGCCCCTCGGTGCCTGCAGACCCCATCCCGCAGCGGGCGGCTGTGCCATGTGGAGATGGCCCCATGCTGCCGCAGCCCCGGCACCTCTGTGCACACCTCCTGGTGGCACTGGGACTGGTGACGGGCAGTGCGGGGCTTCTCCTCTCCCCGGCCAAACGGGGAGACGCTGGTGAAGGTGCCCCAGAGCACTGACCGTGGCTCCCTGGCTGCTGCCCGACGGCTCCCGGCCGTGTCCCAGGCCAGCCCTGCGCGGGGACCCCCTGCCCCCGCCCGGTGTCAGGCTTGGCTCAGG
>NW_009646332.1:72401-72857 GCF_000708025.1 Charadrius vociferus | reverse complement strand
GTGCTGGCGGTGCCCGTCCTCGCTGCGGTGCGGGATCCGGAGCACCGTGGCTGGGGACCCTCCGAGCCCACCGCGGGGCCCTGGGGAGGCACATCCCCCCCGCGGGGGTGCCCCGGCCTCCCCGGTCCCACGGATGAAGCACCCCCTGTCCCGGCTCATCTGCTCCCGGCTCAATCCGGTGGGTTTCCCGCGGTGTCCGGCTCTGCGCGTGTCCCCCGGCAGCGGGAGGATGGTCTCAGGGATCAGCGTTTGCCCCAGCTTGCTTCTGGCAGACTTTGGGGGCCGATACCCCCACCACGCCGATGTGCCGGCATGAGGCTGGGGTTCCTGCTGCCCTTTGGCTGCTCTGAGCCCTCGTCCCCGCTCGGGGACCTCGAGGAGCCCGCGGGGGGCTGGCAGCGCAGGGGTCGGCACCACACTGGTGTGACCTTGGGGTGTTTCGGTGCGGTTGGGCTG
>NW_009646332.1:69792-71718 GCF_000708025.1 Charadrius vociferus | reverse complement strand
TCTTCCCTTTGCCCCCGCTTGTTTTCCTTCCCGTCCCCGGGGGCCCGCCTGCAGCGGCTGCATGCCTGGAGCCAGTGCTCGCCTGCCGGCGCGTCCCGTCGGCCGCCACTGCCGGATGCGTTGGCCTTCTACGAGCGAGCAACCAAACTGCCGGTGACCTTGGCGGGGTGGGAGCCCCCCCCCGCCTCTGGCTCAGCTCGAGCCGTCTCCGTTTGTTACAGCCCAGCTGCCGGCACACGGGAGATGTGCCTTCGCTCGGCCCCTTGGGGCCTGATCCTGCTGCGCAGGAACCCTGAGCGAGGCCCGTGATGGTAGAGGACAGGGGATGCATGAACTGTGCTGACTGGCCCTATCCCCGTCCCTGTCCCTGTCTCCATCCTCATCCCCGTCCCCATCCCACAGCCAGGCTGTGGTGGGCAGGCGTGATGCTTGCAGGTGGCACAGCGGCGGTTCTGTCTCTTGGCACCCCCGGTCTGACGCTGTCCCCTTGCTGTCTCCATCTCAGATGCACCAAGTCCAGTCGAAACCACCGCGGGCGAGAGCCGTCGGGCCAGCGGCTGCGTGATAAAGCCAGCGTGGCACCATGCCTGCGGCAGAGCGGGTCCTCCTCCGCTCGGTGACCATGTGGCTGCTCCTGCAGAGCCTCCTCCTCCTGGCCTCCTGCCTCCGCTCAGCCGCCGCGTTCCCCAAGGGCTGCTACCCCTCGGAAGAGGAGGGGCTGAAGACCTTCCGCTGCAGCAATGCTCGGCTGACCGAGGTCCCCAGAGACATACCCAACGACACCAACAAGCTCTACCTGGACTCCAACCGAATCCCCTTCCTTCCCCGCGACGCCTTCCGGGACCTGCCGCTCCTGCTGGAGCTGGATCTGTCCCACAACGCCATCGCCAGTGTCGAGAGCGGGGCTTTCCGGGGCCTGGCAGAGCACCTGCACTCTCTGGACTTGTCTTCCAACAGGCTGGTGTCGGTCAGCAAAGACGCCTTTAGCAACCTGAAGGCCAAGGTCAACCTCTCCAACAACCCCTGGCTGTGTGACTGTCGGCTGCAGGAGGTGATCCGCACGGTGGACCTGGTGGCCGGCTCCTCGGGCGGCATCGTGTGTCACTCCTCTGCGCAGGAGGAGCACGTCGGCAAAGCTTTCCTGCAGGTGATCGCCGACACGGACTTCTGCAACGTGTACAAAAAGACCACGGACATCGCCATGCTGGTCACCATGTTCGGCTGGTTCGCCATGGTGATCTCCTACCTGGTCTACTACGTGCGGCAGAACCAGGAGGATGCCCGGCGGCACCTGGAGTATCTCAAGTCCCTGCCCAGTAAGCAGCGGAGGTCGGAGGAGTCGTCCACCATCAGCACTGTGGTGTGAGGCACCGGCATCCCATAGGACGCAGGGAGCGGCGGAGCTGGGGATCGGCCGCTCTGCAGGCATGCCACGGCTGTGGGAGCTGTCACGAGCCACTGTCATCACACAGAAATAGTCATGGATGTTTTATTCTCCTTGGGGAAGCGGCGTCTGGCAGCAGGGGCCGTGGCCGGCGAGTGCCGGGCTCTGTCACAGCGAGCGGCGAAGCGGCTGCGGTTGGGGGCGGTTATCGGTGGAGCACAGAGCGGCCGCAGCATCAGACTGCTGCCTCTGCGTCACGAAGGACCGGAGAGTCCCCGAGCATCCCCCGGCATGTGGCCATTGCTCCGACCAACCTGGACATTCAGACTTCATTTAAAACTTTTATATTTCCTTTGCAGAGATCCCTCGGGGCATTAATGAAATCAGTGTTTTAATCCCCCCCGGCTTACCCTCGGCCGCCCGAGGGATGTTCCCGGCAGCGCCTGAGGCTGGCTCCCTGCCTGGATGGGCAGCGGGCAGCGCTGGGCCGGGGGGAGGAGCGGTACGGCCGGGTGGGCAGGGGCCTGCTGGGTGACCCGGCC
>NW_009646332.1:69081-69344 GCF_000708025.1 Charadrius vociferus | reverse complement strand
GTCCCCGCTCGGGGACGGGGCGGCTGCGGGGCAACCCCAGCACCTTCCCCCTCGGAGCGCCAACTTCCCGTACGAAGCAAATGGGGAATAAGAAGCGAGTGGGAAATGATCTCCCCCGGGGCTGAGCCCTCCGGGGCCGCCCAGGGATGCGGGTGCTGATGGAGGGGCACCGAGGGGTCCAGGCGGTGGGTCCGGCCCCACCGGGATGTCGGGGGGAGCGGGTTTCCCCTCGGTGCTCCCTGGGGACCACGCGGGTGGGTGTT
>NW_009646332.1:68536-69068 GCF_000708025.1 Charadrius vociferus | reverse complement strand
CCCCTCCCCACCCCGCTCCCATCCGCTGCCGGAGGAGAGCTCCCGGCCCTCCCTCCAGGACTCACAAGGCTGCCGACCGGTCACTGTGATGGGAAGCAGGGATGGAGGGAGCCGCCGCGGCTCCTCTGCCCTCTCCCCTCTCCCATCCCACTGGCAGGAGCCTAAATCTCCCCTAAAATGTCCCAAAGTCCCTTCTTGGCACTTCCAGTATTGGGCTGCAGGTTCCTGGTGTCGGTGGGTAGAGGCGAGGCTGGGGGCCGGCGCGGGTGGGGGTCAGTGCCCACCTTTGGGCGTGCAGAGTCCAAGCGGCGACTCAGAGCAAAGCCAGAGCAGACCCAGACTCTTCCACCGGAGCGTCTGGCCCCTGAGAGAGCTGGTTTTGCCGGTTTTGCCCTTTTTTTAAAAAAAAACAACTGAAGCTAAATTGCCTTAATTCACCAAGAGCACCAACCAAAGCTGCTTGAACATCCTCCGTGCCAGGCCAGACCCGGCTCCGGCTGCCGTGGCACACGGGGGCTTATTGCCGGGCACG
>NW_009646332.1:67488-68417 GCF_000708025.1 Charadrius vociferus | reverse complement strand
CCGGCTGGGGAGAAAAGGGGAGGGGGGGGGGACACCGGCCCGAGCCACCGCGAGCAGCTGCACCGCAGCCCCCGGGCACTGCTCCCCCGCGGGCATCCCCGGGCGGCCGCTCTCGTGCCCGCGGCATGCGGGGACGCCCGGGACCATCTGACCCAGTATGTGTTTTGTTTAAGGGACCTTTTACGTTCTTACTTTATACGACAATAAAGTTGGCTTTTACTTTGGAGCCCGTGCCCGGCGTGTGCTGTGTGTGTGTCTGGGGGGGGGCCCGGGGCGCTGCTCTCGGTGGCTGGCATCCCCCTGCGCCAGGGCCACCTCCATCCCCGGTGACATCCTGCTGCAAGGGAAGGGTGACGGGTGACCACGACAGCCGATGTCTTCCCGGAGCTGTGTCTGGCTCCGCTGGGTGCTCCAGGCTGGCACTTTCAGAAACACGATACTTGGTCCCTCCGGTAACCCTGCCTTCGCCTTCAATAAATGAACACCCGGCGGCTCGGCTCCTGCGAGCGCGGCTCAGGTCACTGGCACGGTGCCGGTCCCCAAGCTGCATCGTGCCGGGACCCTGTGGGGTGGTTTGCGGGGCCCCTGCTCCGCTCCCTGCCCTCCCGTCCCCACCGGACCAGACCTGGGCATCGCGTGGCACACGGGGAAGGACCACGACGCCCCGGGGGGACATACCCTTCCCGATGCCCGCTGTCCTCCCAAGTCCCCGCGATGGTCATGGCACCCGTAGTGGCCCCATGCTGCTTCGCCGGCGCCTTTCCCTGCGCGGTGCATGCTGCAGCATGGTGCTGCAGAGGGTGAAACCCACGACCTAACATGGAGTGACAGCTCCCGCTCACGGGACATTAACCTTGTTTGTCACTCGGCTGTCTCCAGACGCAGCGTGGCACGGTGTGGCCACGACAGCCCGCAGACCCCGGGCTCCC
>NW_009646332.1:65818-67250 GCF_000708025.1 Charadrius vociferus | reverse complement strand
CGGGCCTCGTAACAGCCTCCACTACCGAGCACGGGGGAAAGGGGGTGGATTCTGGTGGCGGCCCCCGCCATGAGGGAGGTCGGCTGGTTGTGGAACAGCCGCTGGCGTGCGTGCGTGTACGGGGGAATAAAATATGTGAGAAACCTCGTAAAAATCTGCAATGAGGTCTGGGAAGATGACTCGGTCTGGGACGGACTGAATTGCACCGGATTTATGCTGTCAGTAATACTGGATATTTAATCGGGTGTTGCGGGGAATGGGGAAGAGCAGAAAACCGGGAATATTTCCAGGAGGTGGCGGTGGCCGGGCTGGGGTGTCGGAGGGGGGATCTGGCCGAGCACGGGAGGAGGTGCGGGGCCGGCAGGCTGCCAGGCGCCCCGGCGGCTCCCGTCCCAAGGAGGGATTTTTCTCACCTCAGTAGTTACTCTGCAGCAGCGCGCTGCGGGGACGAGCTCCTGCCCGGCAGCCGGAGCCAACGCTCGGCGGTGGTGGTGGTGGGTACGGGGGGCGGCTCAGCGTTAAAGTCAACACTTCTCCTTAAGCGAGGAAATATAATCATCCATTTTAATACTGCATTTCTGGGTAATTCTTTTCCTGATGTACTGTAGATTTATCTGCTGGGATCAGCAACGGGAGAATTAGCAGCGTGACCTCCTTCTGTACCGTTCCAGCACGATGGTAAATCTCTGTTATTAACTTCCAGGATGCTCTGCCCACCCGCGCCGGGCGGGTAATTAACTGGTCTGCCCGGGGAGGGCTGCTCTTCCTCTGCGGGATGGAGGAAAATGTGTTACTGGGGCAAGATTTAAGAAGGGGGTCCTCGCCGGCGGTGATGCCTCTTCTGCCCTCCTGGCCCTGAAACCCCCCCGGGAGCCCGGGGACCGAGCGATGCTCCGAGGGACGCCAGGCTCCGCGTCGCACCCGGCTCCGCCGGATATTGGGCGGTTTATTGGGCTGGCTGGCGGGCAGCGGGGCTGCGGCTCATCCTTGCAGCAGCGGTGACGGAGGCTCTGCTCCGCGCCGGGGACGAGCGTTGGGTTTTGCAGGGGGGTGTGTTTCAGGAGAAAGGTAAAGGAATGTTTTTTCTCAGCCCGTGAATGAAGCGTGTTCAGCAGCCGCGGCCCCAGACCGCATCCTGAACTTTTAACTGATTAGATTTAGAAGGGGGAAGGAAGGATGTCTAATTGTTTAATTTCCACAATTATAAAAATATTTATAAATAATTAGAACTGATGGCAGCAATTACACTGTGATTAAAGCTGGTCTACACTTCATCAACAGCCCTGCAGTTCTGTAGCCTTATTTATTTATTTTCACCACAAAAAAAATCCATTTACGGTGGCATCGCTGCCAATAATGAATCATACTTATTCACTGCCTGCAAAGGACTCGCTAATCCGATGATGTTGCTCGTTATAGGAACGGTGCTGTG
>NW_009646332.1:65492-65776 GCF_000708025.1 Charadrius vociferus | reverse complement strand
AGGAAACAGCAGCAGAGCTAAAAAATCACATCTCTTCCCGTGCGTGTGGGTAAGGGCTCAGCGTTTAAGCCGACCGCACGCTCCCCTCCTGACTCGACGTTAAATTTCCCTCCCGTCCCTCGCGCAAGCTGGGCATTGCGGGGCAGAGGGGTCATTTCTCTGACTGGCATTTTTTAAGACGAGGTTGTACCTGGTAATAAAAGAGGGGGACCTGCAAAGCTTCCCCTGTCAGAGGGAAACGTCGTCTTTCCAGGCGCTTTTCCTGCCTCGGCGGGAGGCGCGGG
>NW_009646332.1:55442-65240 GCF_000708025.1 Charadrius vociferus | reverse complement strand
TGCCTTTCACGCGAGCCCCTTGGCTCCCAGCCGCGGGCTTTGGCTCCGCAAACCGCCGATCCCCTTCGGGTGCAACGTCCCAGCCCTCCTCCCATCTCCGCATGTGGGATTTCCTCTTTCCTAACACGTGTCCTCGCTGAGGCCCACAGCTGCATCCCGGGATGTCCCCATGCCACCCAGCCCACAGCACCTGCAGTGTCACCGGGGGATTACTGGGGACAGAAATGACACCCTCGACTCTTGGCCAGGCTTCGTTTTCAAGCCACTTTCCACCAAAGCAGCTCTTGGACCAGCTCCTTGGGGGAATTCCCAGGGGATGGATTAGAATCACAGACTGGTTTGGGCAGGAAGGGACGGTTAAAGGCCATCCAGTCCCACCCCCTGCCATGGGCAGGGACATCTCCAACCAGACCAGGTTGCTCCGAGCCCCGTCCAACCTGAACTGGGATGTTTCCAGGGATGGGGCATCTCCCACCTCTCTGGGCAACTTGGGCCGGTGTCTCACCACCCTCAGCGTAAAACATTTATTCATTATATCTAGTCTAAATCTTCCCTCTTTTAATTTAAAGCCATTCCCCCTCACCTTATCACAATAGGCCCTGCTAGAAAGTCTGTCCCCATCTTTCCTGTAGCCCCTTTAGGGACTGAAAGGCCGGGGGACTTGCCCTGAGCCGGGCTGCCCCCAGCTTTTCCATGGCTCAGCCGCCCCGTCCCAGCTGCGATGAGTTCCCGGGACGTGCCAATCCCGGGGCACCTGCTCCTCCCTCCCCGCAGCCTCTCTCCTCAGCATCTGCCGGGCAGGTTGGTGGTCCTCAGCACGTCGAAGTGAGCTGCAGCGTATCACACCGGCGTCTCGGGCAGCCCCGCACCCTGCTCAACTCCTGGTGACCGAAATTCAGAGGAGCAGCTCGCTCGTGGGTTCGCGGAGATGCTGCGGGGAGTTACCAGACAGCCTTCCCACGGAGCGGAGGTGTCACCGTCACCCTGGCTGAGGCGGTCCGTAACCGGTTAGCTGGCGCGGCAGCTCTGCAGTGAGTGTTTTAACATCTGTTTGTTAAGTGTTTCTCAAGTGGTTTGTTCCAGGCTGGGAAAAGGCAGCTCTGATGTTAAAACAATGGGGCTGCGGCTTCCAGTTGGCAGATGATTTTTTTTTTTTGTTGTTCGTGGATGTTTAAAAGCACTGGCGTGCTGTTGGTACGCAGGGCTGAGTGACACGAGGCCCGCGCGGAGAAGGGGACGGGAAGTTTTAAGCTCCGAATTCCTTATTTGTGAGAATTCATCGCTGCTCTCGAGGTGCTGCAATCATCCTCCGCAGAAAGTGAGATTAGAGCTGAGCAGTTGGGGCAGGTTAAAGCTGTGCTTTAAAGGGCTGAGCCTCGCAGGAGCGACCAGGGGTTCCCCCGCTGTGCTGAGAGCGTCGGCTACAGCCCACGTTTCCGAGAGAAAGGTGTGTAAAAACACAGCAGAGCGAAAAAAAAAGGATCTAAAGCCGGGAGGAAGGCTCTTGCAGTTCCTCGTGAGCTATTGCAGCTGGGGGAGGTAGAGAGCGATCGTAAAAAAGTAAAGGTGAGGTGAAGTGAGAACTGATGACAGCGATTTGTAACATCTGAAGTGTGACAGGGATTCAGCAGCTCCGGAGAGGGGAAGGGAGCGAGCTGCGAGGGACGGTGTGTCATAAATAAAAGATTCAGCTGCGTTCGGGGCCGTCGCAGGCAGGGAAGGAGGGGAGCTCCGGCTGGATGGAGAGAACTTGCACAGGAAAGGTCAGCGTGAAGCCATTTCACATCAGTCTTTCATGAAAGTCTCCACAGAATTAATGACACAAACTCCTCTGCAACGCAATACTGAAATATTTGACCTATTTTTCTACTTTTGAGGCCCGCTGAAAAACTTGAGGCACTGTAAGAGCTTCCTATACCTCCAGCTTTTAGAAGCAGGGAGTAAGTGTTCGTTTGTGACTCGCTTGCCATTGCACTTAGTACCTACTTACTGCTTTGTTTTTTTTTTTCTCATAATAATTTATGCATGTGGCATTCCGCTGTTGTGAAATAGGCCAAGAGACGGAAGCAGCAATCGTCGAGCCCGTCTGCTTAATCTGTATAAGCCTGCGCCGTGCACACAGTGTCCAGTTGGCAGCTAAGATAATCAGCCTATGGCAGTTTAAATGCTCGTTACAGTACATTTTATTCGTCAGTATTTAATAAGTAATGACTCTGAAAAGCTCGGAGCGTGGTCTGTGCCCGTACCATCTCCTGCTGTGTCCCTGTCAAAATGGATAAGTTAAACTGGGTTGAATCTGGTCGATTTTTGGATGAATACCCACCAACGAATTTCTAGATGCCGTAAGAAGTTGCAGTTATGGAGGAGGAGGTCCTCTTTTGCTTGACTTAGTCCTACATGGTGCAAAAAAGAAAGGAAGGGCTCTGCGCCGGGAAGCCAGGCACAGTCTTCCATGGCTGTGTGTGCGCAGGCAGCGGGGCACAGAGTCCCCTCCGCTCGGATTGCCGGGGGGTCACACCACCGTGTCACAAGCGGCTTCAAAAGGGGCGGCGTTGGCTGGCTGTGCTTCACGAGGGAAAGGAGAGTGAGGGTTCTCTGGTGTCCCAGGACAACATGAGTCTGGAAGGCAGCAGCTCCTTGCAAGGAACAGCTTACAAAGCTTAAAAACAAGTTTTAAAAGCTGATGTTCCGGTAGCTCTCCCGTGGTTTCGGAAGCTGGCGGCAGGCTGGCTGCTCCGGGGGGTTTGCACAGCCCGTGCTCTGCACCGACCGGGGCTGGTGAGAACTCAGGGTTACTTGTGAAGCTCTTGAGAGTAGTACAATAATCGTTACTACTCGTGCTTTATGAGCAAAATGATCGATTGCTCAGATCCAGCAGCAAACCTTCAAAAGCAGATCGGAGTAAGTGTTTTCTGGGAAGAAAACTTTCCCATTATCTCAGTGCTTTGGCAATTTGTATCTTGACCTGTTACTCATCCGGTGAACTTGACAGGAATTTACAGCTGGTGTAAGAGGATCATCTGCTCGTACAGCACAGCACCTGGGGCCAGCAGAGCTCTGCCACGAGGACTGGATGCAGCTGAGGGACAAGACGCAGCAGCGAGCAGGCAGAGGAGGCTCGGCGGCCTCTCCTCTTCCCTCCCCGGGACATACCCGCTTCTTTCTGGGGAGCAACGGACAAGAAGAGAACCATAAAAGCTGTGTGCTTAATCCTCCTGACTGTTGGGCTGTAGAATTTCTTATTAACCCTCCTCTTGAAATCGGAGACCTGATTTCACTTCCCACTGCTCGGTGTCTGCTCATCAGCAGAGCTCCCACTGGCGGCAGCGCCACGGAAAGCCCTGAGCGGGTCGGTGACCACGAACTACTGCATTGTACAATTTTGCCCAGGGCAGGCCGGAACACTTCACTCACAGAGAAACGGGCAAAAACAAAGGGAAGGACATTTAATGTTTTTAAATCACAAAGATTAAATACTTCTATTAATATCGGCTAGAAATTGCTCATAGAGATCCTGGCATATGTCGTTATGGCACATAATTCTACTACAACTACCTGCCATCTTTCCCTGAATTGTTTATAGCTCCTTTATGTTCTCTGAGCAAATTGCAGTACAAAGCCATGGCGTGTCTTGTGTCACCAAGAAACACACTCTATGCACTAACAGCCACGTGACAAATGTCCCTTTTTTTCATTGAGTTACTCTGCCTTGTGTGAACGCTTCATTTTATGCATCACTTCTCTGTATTCAGGGACCACTTAGACTGTACAATCTAGGGGTGCGTGAATGACGATGTTTTGCGATTGCTCAAAATGGAACGTAGGATTCCAGAACTGGCAGTTAAAAATGAAAAGAACATCACAAAACCAAGAATGCGTTCACAGCTGCTCTTCCATTTTCCAATTTCTGTCGTCAGTTTATTAGCAAGATCTTGCTCCGTACTTTTTGACTCGAGGCCTTGTACAAGTCTGGCAGGTCACTTCGTTGTTAGGACTGTAAGTTCCGGGATCACAAACCACTGCAAAGAGAACACCAGCAGTGTTTCAGCCAGGGCTGGAAGCATTGCACTCCACCACGTGCCTTCCCAACACTGTCAGTGAGATCTCGACCTTCCCGAGCTCCCTGAGCCTGCCCCTCGCTAAACACCCCAACCTCCAGATCCAGCAGTAGGTGCTGCCGGCAAAAGGTCTTTTAAAACAGCTGAGTGTTTTCTAGCAGCGCTACCGTCAAGGTAATTGTTTCTCACTTGCTCTATAACCTGAGCAGTCACTCACCAGTGACCTGGAAGAAAAGAAACCACTTCACTGCTTCTACTTATTCTACTTGGAAACACAGTTACACCTACGAGCACACCAACACGCACTGCCAGCTCGTTTTATGTTCCTATCAGTTTTTTTAAATCTGCGATGTGAATGACTTTCCAAAAGATGAATGGAAATATTGCTTTTGACACTGATATTTACCAAATACTCTTCAGAGAAACCTGTAATCAGAGCAAATAAGCAATATTTAAATCAACGTGGTTTATATTTACCACAGCAACTAGCGCAGTTCTTGTGGGTGATATCGTTTTTCCCAAAACCTGGTCGACAACTGTCAATGCGAGTAACTGAGAAACTGTTGTCCACGTAGTGTATTGTAGGAATGGTTTGAAACTTGCGCTTCAAAGCATGCGTCTGCTTACTGAAAAACTCTCCAATTCGATCTCTTGCCTAAAATTCAGAAACATGGAAGAATAAGAAATAGTCAGTTGTTTTTTCTTGATTTAAAAATATCAGTAAATACTTTATAGTCCTGATTCCCCCACACACTGACCTGTCACCTTAACGGGGAGTCTTCCTTTGGCTTCAGGGGGCCTGGGGTCAGACTCAGTCTGACAGCATGTTTTAGCATTAAGAAGCCAGAGAGAGGTGATTTTAGAAATCACCTATAGTAGACTTTAAACTGTATTCCATTTACCAAATCATAAATCAAAGATCTAGTTTAGGGAGCTGGAAGTTCAGTATACTAATATAAATATTAATATTTACAATCATAGAATCATGGAATGGTTTAGGTCGGAAGGGACCTTGAAGATCATCTAGTTCCAACCCCCCTGCCATAATTCTTTATTCTTATATAAAGGAAATAATAAGCCTGATTTTTTAAAACCTGTTTGGATCGATTTGATTTTTAAAAACAGTTTTCCATCCTGAACTGAATTATTTGAAATCCATGAATTACCATTTACAATGATATTAATCCCATAAAATCTGGGTGAAGCTGGATTACTACCAGTCAAATCTGTAGATGCTAAGGCAGAAATTTGTGTTAAATACGCAGAGGAGGCACGGGGGTGGCTGACACAGAACCTCTTGAACTCTCATGTTTGTCGCATCTTCACAATCATCAGGAACCTGGTGGCAAACTTCTTCCCATCCTGGTGCAAAAGGATTTACTGGGGGGGGGGGGGGGGGGGAGAAGGTACACATACATGTGTTAAAGAATATATTACAATGAACTTGAATACCTCAAGCAGGTTTCTTTAGGTTCGTTTCAAAAAACATCGACAGATAAAATGCATTACTGCTTTTAGCATCCTGTGATGCTCGCTTCATCCTATCATACCCTCTTAATTTTTCCTCTAATTTGTGAAGAATGGTGATTTTGGTTTTTTCCTTTCACCTGTTACTATCTGCAGTCAAGGTCATGTTTTGAAACAGTTCTTTTGATTTGGTGCATTTAAATGTTGAAAAAAGAGTGACTGATAAAAGGGGGGGAAAACAGATTTGGTCCTGTTGGTTTCTGTCCAGTTACTTAAATTGCTTTGTTCCAGTAAGAGTCAAAGGTCAAACAGTAAAATAATGTGGGGAAAAACATACTAAGCTGACAGGAAGAACAGAATGAAATTCGCACATAGTACCCTCAGGTTACAGAAAGGACTGAAGTTTTATGTAAACTTTAAATCTTTGGGTCCTCAGTTTGTTCTGAATGTTTCTTGGCTTTACTGAGGGGAAAACGGCCACAAAACTGTTTCATAACCTGTTGGATGGTCCCTCTTGGGACATGACGAGAAGAGATACAGGACAGAATGTGGTGAAAGCATTAATCAAAAACTTCCTTTCCTCAGTGATAAAACATCTCTAAATTAGGGCAGCAATCAGGGTTGATTTAACTTGTTTTGCAAGGCAGTACAGCTGCATCAGTATTACCATAAGGGAACTGTGAGGCTCTTGCTTTTAACCTCTGTGCAGTTTCCTAGAATCAAGCAAGACCACAGAGGTCACAGACTTATTAAAAATCAAATAATGAAAAGCAAATACATCCATTTTCCCTTTTTACAAAAAAAGAGAAATAAATAAATCATTTCAGTTATCTCCTTTCACCAATCATTCCGAACTGCACATCTTGAGAAGTAACATTTCCCGCTAAGGTTGTAAGAAGTACAATGCTACAAATTCAACATATAAACTGCATTTTAGCTCCATCTGTGGGCTAGTAGGAAAAAATACAGGGACTCTGAAAGAAAGCAGGGAAACAACTTCTGAAGGTACACTTGACTTTAATGGATTTCAGATGTTGTTTATAGTACTCTCAGGTTGTTCATAAAAATAAATGTTCCCTCCCAAACAAACACTGAAATCTGTTACCTTGAAAGCTAACAAATAGCTCATGCAGGAGGTCTTGTTTTGGTATCTTGACAGAATGGCATTTGCAGGATGACTCTATGACGTGACACGTCAGATCAGAGATGATGTTATTTAAGATTTTCTTTAGTTCCTCAAAGAACAGGTCATTAGCTGCCAGCTCGCATTCCCTTGTAGTAAAGCGAACAAACACCTGATATGCATGGTCAGCTTCTCTGTATGCTTTAAGAAAACAGTTTGCGTGTGAGTTCTGCGGTGTAATCACAAATTGAATCTTATACAGAACCTTATCATCGGTATCAGTGTACTTTGTATCTGAAATACAGGCTCTTATTCAAAAGTAAACAAATAAATAAAGCTTACTCATTAACCATAACAGAACAAATTTGTCCTTGTCATAGCTGACTCAAATGGTAAGAGATGTTTTAGTTTGAAATGTACAGGAATTCATGTGCTTGTTACCAGGCTCCCAAATATTGAAACAAAAAAGGAGGCATATAGTAAAATAACACCAAGTTGTGTAACTGAAGTGGATGGGGATTATTCAAAAACATTCTATGCAGTTATGATGTTTGTAGTATGATAGGAGTGAACTTTTTTTTTTAAATTATTTTAAAAGTTAGTGTTTCTCAAGCATTTTTGGAAATATTATTTTGTGGGTGGGGAGGTGATATTGGTGGACGGTGGTCACAAACGGAAGAAGGCTCGAGTGTGCAGCTCAAGCAGTTGAGCAGAGGGCTCGTTCTGTGTCAGCGTCTGGTCGGTTTGGTAATCTCTCACGTGGCAGACTGCACTCAGAAGCTTCTTTTTCAGATCTTGGATATCACTGGAATTACTGTAGTTCGCTTTGTTCTTATTGAGGGTAGAGATTATTTTATTCGTTGAGTGACCGTATGTTCTTAGTAGCAGTTATTTAAAACTGCTTCCAAAACCGGGAGAAGGGGTGTGTGTGTATAAATATAAAAAAAAATAATAATTTTCTATTCTGGGAGAAAATGCTAATTTTTTTTTTTTAATTAAACCTTGCAATAAACATGCACTTCACAAACCCACCAAAGGCTATGCACATTAGCTTACTGGTAAGTTAGCAATCTTACCGTACAGCATAAATTGATATGCCTCAAACATTTCTCTTTCTTCTTGTGTCGTAGTTTCTATGATTTTGTGAGAAAGAGTGCAAGTGTAGGCTCCAGACATAGACTCCTTAAAACCCCTCACCATCAGCTTTCCTGTTTCTGTAAGATTCACATATCTTCGCCCTAGAAAACAAACAGGAAATACTTGATTACTGGAAATGTTTGGTTTCTGATGCTCAGCTCATTTAGAACATTTGAAGATGAGATCTTGCTCTTGTACATAATGAGACTGATTCACGGTAGCCTAAAACAGTCTAAAATTTATGACCTTTAGGCAAGTTTCCTTCTGTCTCAAGCATTTGAAAATATTAGAGGGAGAAGAGAAACATAGTCTAATGTCAGAGCCCGTGGAAAAATTTGACAAAGGACCAAGTGACTGTTTGGACCCGCCATCCTATTGCAGGGTGGCATCAATAGAAATAAGGAAAATATGTGATTTCATGTACAGTAATCTACTTAGCCATTTGTGGTTGACTTTTTCCCTTGTAAATAGAAAACAGCAACTATTTCTCTATCTCAGCATATTTTTCTGATTGCCTCCCCGCCCCCCCCCCGAGGCAGAGGCTGTTTCTAAGTTTGTGAAAACGTACTGTACAAAGCCTGTTCTGTTAGTGACTGGGGAAAAAATGGCAAAGGCAGGCAGAGTGGAAATCCTTCGTCGTCCCAACAAAGTGACTAACCTTCTAAATTTCTTCCATCTGGACCAATCCACAAATACTTGGGATCTATTATTTCTTCTCGAGAACGAGCCAAATCCATACATACTAGAAATGGGCTATTTGTAAACACCTTCACGTAAACGGTAACTGGAAAGCAAGAGAATAAGGGAAATGACATGAAATGCTTATATTGAATGAAATCACCAAAATACTCATTTCAAACATATACTTAATGGAACGCAAAGTTTATTTTTCATGTTTGGAAGTGTAAGGTTAATCTTTTATCGCCTTTTGCTCTTATTAATATGACGGAACTGTCCACGGCGCGGTTGGTGCTGACTGCGCGGAGGGGACACGTCCGTCCCTCACCAATGGCATTGCTGGTCACTAAGACCACCAGGTTTTGAGCCTGTTGCTGAGTTGGGGACCATCATGTAGACATTAAATTTTCAGAAGTGCTTACAGTAGCACCATGAGAGAAATGTATTTCTAAACCCAGCCCCCTCATTACTGTACGCTATCGGGATCATATTCTGGAGTCTCCAGCAGTGTTTAGTTAAGCTTGGTGGTCTCCCTTCCACACATAGCGTTGTCTACGTAGTGATCACTGTACTTAAAACTCCGTTTTAGAAGTCTAGTAAGAAAAAAAAAAAAAGATAAAAAAGACAAGTTTACCTCCATGCTTGGTATTGCCATAAACATAATTCTTTTCTATTAAATCAACAGAATGTTGCTCTTCCTTAGGTACAGCTCTCACTGTGGGTAAAAGGACTTAGAATGTTACAGAGGGAAATCTAAACGTGTGATTGTTAACCTTTCATTTTCTCCTAGTGAGTTTCTGTCTCTTGCCTTACTTTTTCTTTCTCCCCACACCCTTTTCTCAAAAACGTGAGCTCTGACTTGCCTATTTTTGTTGCTTTAGAGCCCAGGTTGCAAACCTGACTTCATATAGCAGGTTCCAACCTAGCTGAGCCTTTCTCTTTACAAAAAGCCCATAAAATAGGCTTATAAAATCCAACTAAAAAGCTAAGGCTCTTCACCACAACCCCGGGGAGAACCCGGACGGGTGCAAAGTGGACGGCATTGAGTCTCCACGTGTCTGTGAGCCTTTGCCTTTTGGGAAGCTGTGGGCAGATGCCTAGGAACGAGGGTTTCCATCCTGAGAGCCCCCAGGAAAGGTGAAAATCGTGACAATTTGTGCTTTTTCAGGCCATAGCGGCAGACTAGGATGGCCCAGTCTGAGCGCTGCCGTTCAGGACTCAAGATGGAGCCGGGCACTGCTGGAACGCACCCCTTCCCACCTAAAAGTGGCTTTACGGCCGGAGGAAGGTACCGCAGACCACAACTACTCTCCACAGAGGGCTGAGGGGTTCCCC
>NW_009646332.1:51401-54968 GCF_000708025.1 Charadrius vociferus | reverse complement strand
CTCAACCGCCACGCTTGGGAAACTACCACCTCGCTCTTCCACAGCGCGTAGTGAAAATTATATTTTTGACTCTTAAGGTGGTGTTTCCAGCTGCGTGGGCAAGGGTAGGAAACTGCAGGGGGAGGAGGGAATGGGTTCAGGCACGGGCTGTGGTCTGGCTGCTGGGTGCGCTGATCCTGTGGTTACGGCCCGGCTGGTGTCTCCAGCTCCCAAGTTTTGAGGTAACGGCAAGCTTTGCATGCCAGGGTGTTCTTCAGCTGCAGGTTTCTGGAGCAAGTCATTATGGGACGCGTACTTTCAGCTGAAAAACAACAAAAAAAAAAAAGCAACCCTATTCCTGCCACTTGCTGTGAGAAAGACTGAAAATAAGAGCCGGGCGTATCCTGTTGGCTGAAAAACAGAGCCCAATGCCACATTATTACTTGAAGTACTCAGTGGTTTTTAAGTCAGTTACATGTTTTGGAAGGCTTGCTTATGAGTTTTAAACTCTTAAAAGTAGAAATATTTTGTTTCTAGAGTGGGTGTTGTAAAAATACTCGGGGAACACAGCTGAGCAGAGCGAGGAGGGTACTGGCGTTTGACCACACTGCACATGGTGAGACAGTCCAGGTCAGGAGCTGTGGCCAAGCCTCTGGTAATTAGCTAAATCATATTTATCACGGAGCCTCAGGCAACGCCAGTGTCCAAAAATGATGTAATGGTATTTGCATAACAAATACGGAACCAACCAAGGCAGGAATGATCATTATTTTTGTAGATGGCTGCAAAAGTTTTTTATTCAGTGCTTCCACGTAAAAAGAGCACTTAAGTTATGAGTTTTCTTTAATATAGCATACCAAAAAAAAGGTGTGAAAAAGAAAGTATCAAATTATTGATGGAATATACTTTTACTCAAGCCTGGTGGCATTTTTAAGTACTGTCGCTCTCATTTCATGTCTTGCAAAATGCATTAATCTACTAAACGTGTGCGCTGCCTCATTATTGCACCTCTTTCTCTGTGCAGGGAAGCGGCCACACTTTCTGCTTCCTTAGACCAAGATATTAACTCTCAAGTGGTTGGTTAAGGTATAAAAACTATGTCAAGGTTTTCATTTTTAATTTCCTTGAGCTGCTGAACAGTTCATAATTAGGACCACCTCAAAAGATCCAGCGTTCCCATGTGTTGAATGTTTTCGGTTTTACTCAAAGTTAACATTTTGCACTCAATGCCGTATAGGCAAAATGATTCAGTTTTTAACGTGTCTGTTATAAACTAGTCATATTTCAGTCTGAACATCCTCTGTTCCTAAGGATGTTTATAGCCTATTGCCACGTAACTGTCCTACACAGCCCATCAGTCCCCAGCTTGGTAATGATTATAAAATAGCATCTTTACTATAAAGCTTTGTCGGCAGTTTTGCGTCTTTATAAACTTAGGCTCCTGGTCTGTGTCTTTAGTCAAATGACTCATTCCTTTTTCAGTCTATAATATTTCTAAGTTACAGACTGATAAAGTGTCATTACAGATTTGTAAAGTCGGGGTAGGGGGGGGAAAGCTGGTTATCTTTAAGAACAGGGTACTGGTGGGCAGAGGATTTGATAGGACAAAACGTGAAGTCACGTATTCATGAATACTAGGTGTTTTTGCTAACGGCTAGGAGGTCTGTCAGTAGGAATTGATAGAAGAGGAAAAATCTCTTGTAAACTTGTCAATCCTGGTGCGCATAGTTATTTGATCATTAAAAAGGGAAATATTTTATCCTAGGAGATAAGTAGAGATATCTCCAGGAATACAGGGTCATGTGAATTTGGGATGCAGAACACAAGTTTTGTCTCTAGTCTTTAAGGTGGGTGATCTAAAGCGGGGATAATGCAAAGGTGGGCACGCTGAAGATAGTGGTATTTCGAATCGGCTGGCAAACCCAGGCGCTTTTGATTTCTGCCCTTGAAACAATAGCAGAGAAAAGATGTGGTTGAATATCTGATGGTAAATGTGAAGGAAAGTAAAGATTTAAATTAGAGAACAAATCTGGCAGTAAGAGAACATGGCCGTGAATAATCCTGGGATGGAAAACAGGAAGAGGTTTCTGATCATGACACAGTAGATTCCAAGGCTTCCGTAAAGTTCATAGGAGCAAGAAACCTTCCTAATTATTAAATGGTTCTGGAATGGGAATATGGAATTGTCTGGAATAGCAGAGAATTGGTCTTGATTATACTGGATATCTTTTTTAACATTTTATTTCCAGAATCTTTTTCCAAGTGATGGAAAAGCATCAATTTAAGAAGCAGTCGACACAACAGAGACAGTAAGTAGGAGAATCACGTTTCTGTGTTGTATTGCTATCACACACCTGAGCTATGGTAATTCGCACTCGCTCGCTGGTTTTATGTCCAAGTGATCAGGTCAGGTCACAACTCCATTTCCCACTTCATTAGCTTCTAGATTCTCAAGTCGCATGAGTAGTGTTACTGATTTCTGGATCCCTTTGTCAAAACATAGGTAGTAAAGGAACAAAAATGCATTAAGCCTCCATCAGTCTTCTTACCCCAAAACATTAATTTCTTGGTTTTAAAATATAGCTGAGTTGCAGGGCCAAAAAACCCCATCCCAAACCAAAAGCACAATGTGTTGAAATAAGTATAAAACTGTAGTAAACAGATGCAGCAATAACCCCTACGGTCTGGAAGCGCACCTGCCCTGGTCATGCTGAGGATCACCAGCGAGCCTTCCAGCTACAGCATCGTGGGGTTGGTGTTTTCCTTTTTCTCTCTCGGCTGTCTCTGACTCGCCGGAGTTCAAAGCTGCAAATGTGAGCTGTGTTGTTGTCAAAGCGCCCCAGGTACGGCCTGTTCTGTGCTGATGTTCTGGGCTGATCTGAGATCTAGGCCAGCTATTATCTTTTTAGGCCTTTTCTTGGTAAATAGCTGTGGGCTTTGGGTGAAGCAAAATGCCACGAGTAGTGCTTAGCTTGCACATGAAGTCAAGGCTGCCTTGGTCTGGCACGGCTCATGCTTCCTCATGAGTCGTAGAAGGGTTTGGGTCAGAAGGGACCTGTAAAGGTCACCTGGTGCCACCCCCTGCCGTGGGCAGGGACGTCCTGCACTAGGTCAGGGTGCTCAAAGTCCCGTCCAAGCGCTGTGTAGAGCGAGCCTCCTTTCAGACCTCTGTCTTAAATGTACAAAAGTCATCATTTAACAATCCCCTGCGTACTATGAGTGAAATTAATCTTTGTTTTATTAAGTGATTTTGTAACTTGATTTTCTTCTAAAGAGCAATGCTATTTTGTTAAGAAAAACAACAAGTTCTATTTTACTCTTATCTCAGACATTTAACTTTAATGTACAGTCTGAGGAGTACGATCTGTTAACGAATAATGCAAAGAAAGCAGCATTTGTTTAACAGTTGAGGATGCCTTACCATGTTTACATGATGTGTAGACAGAGCCAGGACAAATTGTACACAGAGGAAATTCAGGATGTAGCAAAGAAGTTGCTCTTTCATATGTGTGGGCATCGCAGCGCACAATTGCTACTCCAGTTCTAATAAAGGCTGAGACTACTTGGCTCTGCAGCGTAAAATAAAGT
>NW_009646332.1:49655-51350 GCF_000708025.1 Charadrius vociferus | reverse complement strand
GAATAGCTATTGTCCCTTGAGTGACCTAACCCAAGTCATCACAAACGACTTTCCTGCGCTATTTTGGGTGTTAGTGCTTGCTGCAGGCTTTAAAGATGAAGGGCTCGCTAATTCTCCCCTACGCGAAGGAGCATTTTTGACTGACTGTCCATAATGGGTGGCAGATCCATTTGTCTCACTGGTCACCCTTCTGCAGAAAGGGCTGTCAAAAGGTTTTCCACCTGGTGTCGCCGAGGGAGCTGGAGGAAGATGGAGCACACTGCTTGTCAGCTACACTTGCAAGTGGAGACGTGGGTTGGAGTGCACAGTTGACCAAGCTTGAGATGTGGTGGGCAGCTGGGGTTCTGTGCCATCACACGGCAGTGTGTCTCAGCCCTGAGGGTAGGGTTACTCCTCTTAGGTTGGTGTATTGCTTCTGGAGCTGCTGCCCTTGGCCTGACTCCTAATGGAGTCACCAAACCATGTCCCTCAGCACTATGTCTACAGGGATGGTGACTCCACCACTGCCCCGGGCAGCCTCTTCCAGTGCTTGACAACCCTTTTGATGAAGAAATTTTCCTAATATCCATCCTAAACCTCCCCTGGTGCAACTTGAGGCTGTTTCCTCTCATGCTATTGCTTGTTACTTGGGTGGAGAGACCAACACCCACCTTGCTACAACCTCCTTTCAGGCAAGAGCGAGAAGGTCTCCCCTCAGCCTCCTTCTCTCCAGGCTGAACAACCCCAGGTCCCTCAGCCGATCCTCGTCAGATGTGTGCTCCAGACTTCTCACCAGCTTCATTGCCCTTCTCTGGACATGCTCTAGCACCTCAATGTCTTTCTTGTCATTAGGGGCCCAAAACTGGACACAGTATTGTAGGTGGGGCCTTACCAGTGCCGAGTACAGGGGGATGATCACTGCCCCAGTCCTGCTGGCCACACTATTCCTGGTACGAGCCAGGATGCTGTTGGCCACCTGGGCACACTGTTTGCTCATTCAGCCAGCTGTTGACCAACCCCCTCACGTCCTTCTGTGCCTGGCAGTTTTCCAGCCATTCTACCACAAGCCTGTAGTGTCCATGGAGTTGTGACCCAAATGCAGGATCTGGTACTTGGCCTGGTTGAACCTCACACCATTGGCCTCGGCCCATTGATCCAGCTTGGCCAGATCCCTCTGTAGAGCCATCCTACCCTCTGGCAGATCAACACTCCTGCCCAACTTGGTGTCATCTGTGAACTTACTGAGGGTGTACTTGATCCCCTCCTCCAAATTATTGATAAAGATATTGAACAGAACCGGCCACCGTGCTGAGCCCTGGGGAACACCACTGGTGACCGGCCACCAGCTGGATTTCATTCCATTCCCCACCACTCGCTGAACCCAGCCACCCAGCCAGGGTTTGACCCAGCGGAGCGTACGCCCGTCCAAGCCATGAGCAGCCGGTTTCTCCAGGAGAATGCTGTGGGAAAGGGTGTCAAAGGCTTTATTAAAGCCCAGGTTAACACCATCCACAGCCTTTCCCTCGTCCACTAAGCGGGTCATCTTGTCACAGAAGGAGATCAGGAGAGGCAAGCAGGACCTGCCTTTCACGAGCCCACGCTGACCGGGCTGGAGATGCTCTTTGCAGTTTGATGCTGTTTGTCCTACGAGAATGGCTGGGGCCTCCCTCAGCCCCCCAAAACACACCCCCTCAGCCACCGCTGCCGCGGGTGTCC